>NW_027480845.1:0-138327 GCF_051401765.1 Calliopsis andreniformis | reverse complement strand
CTCAATCCTCAATCCTCAATCGTCACTCCTCAGTCCCCCAATCCTCAATCTTCAATCCTCAATCCTCAATCCTCAATCCTCAACCCTCAATCCTCAATACTCAATCCTCAATCATCAATCCTCAATCTTCAATACTCAATACTCAATCCTCAATCCCCAATCCTCAATCCACAATCCTCAATCCTCAACCTTCAATACTCATTCCTCAATCCTCAATACTCAACCATCAATCCTCAGTTCTCAACACTCAATAGAATATCCTGAATTCTCAGGATTCAATACTCAAACCTCAATCCTCAACCCTCAGCCCTCATCCTCCGTCCCTCAATCCTCAATCCTCAATCCTCAATCTTGAGTCCCCGATACTCAATTTTCAATCCTCAATCCTCAATCCTCAATCCTCAATCCTCAATCCTCAGTCATCAATACTCAATCTTCAATACTCAGTCCCTCAATCCTCAATCCTCAATCCTCAATCCTCAACCTTCAATCCTTAATAAAACAATTTTCAATCCTCAATCCTCAATACTCAGTCATCAATCGTCAATCTTCAATACTCAATCCTCAATCCTCAATCCTCTATCCTCAATCCTCAACCCTCAGTCCTCATTATCAGTTCTCAATTCTCAATCCTCAATCCTCAGTCCTCAATCCTCAGTCCTCAATGATCAATCCTCAATCCTCAATCTTCAATCCTCAATACTCAATATTCAATCCCCAATACTCAATCCTCAATCGTCAATCTTGAGTCCTCAATACTCAATCCTCAATCCTCAATCTTCAATCGTCAATACTCATTCTTCAATCCTCAATCCTCAACCCTCAACCCTCAATTTTCATTCCTCAATCCTCAATCCTCAATCCTCAATCCTCATTCTTCAATCCTCAATACCCAATCCTCAATCTTCAATCCTCAATCCTCAATCCTCAATTCTCAATCCTCAATCCTCAGTCCTCAGTCCTCAAACCTCAATCCTCAACCCTCAGCACTCATCGTCAATCCCCAATCCTCAATCCTCAATCCTCAATCTTCAATCCTCAATACTCACTCTTCAATCCTCAATCCTCAATCCACAATACTCAATCCTCATTCTTCAATCCCCAATACCCAATCCTCAATCTTCAATCCTCAAACCTCAATCCTCAACCCTCAGCCCCTCATCCTCAATCCTCAATCCTCAGTCTTCAATCCTCAATCCTCAATCCTCAATCCTCAATCCCCAATCCTCAATCCTCAATCCTCAATCTTGAATCCTCAATACACAATCTTCAATCCTCAATCCTCAATCCTCAATCATCAATCCTCAATCCTCAATCGTCAGTCTTCAACCCTCAATACTCAATCTTCAAACCTCAACACACAATCCTCAATCCTCAATCCTCAATTCTCATTCTCCAATCCTCAATACCCAATCCTCAATCCTCAATCCTCATTCCTCAATCATCAATCCTTAATCTTCAATACTCAATCCTCAATCGTCAGTCTTCAATCCTCAATACTCCAATCTTCAATCCTCAATCCTCAAACCTCAATCCTCAATCCTCATGCTTCAACCCTCAATACCCAATACACAATCTTCAATCATCAACCCTCAATCCACAATCCTCATTTCTCAATGCTCTATCCTCAGTCCTCAGTCCTCAAACCTCAATCCTCAACCGTCAGCCCCCATCCTCAATCCTCAATCCTCAATCTTCAATCCTCAATCCTCAATCCTCAATACTCAATCTTCAATCCTCAATCCCTAGTCCTCAAACCTCAATTCTGAATTCTCAATCCTGAATCCTCAATCTTCAGACCTCAGTCCTCAACAATCTGTTGTCAATCCTCAATCCTCAATAGAATATCCTCAATTCAAGGTTTTCAATAGTCAATACTCAATCTGCAATCTTCAAACCTCTATCCACAAACATCAGTTCTCATCACTCAACACTCAATCCTCAGTCCTCAATCATCAATCCTCAATCTTCAATACTCAATCCTCAATCCTCAATCCTCATTCCTCAATCATCAATCCTCAATCTTCAACACTCAATCCTCAATCCTCAATCGTCAGTCTTCTGTCCTCAATACTCAATCTTCAATCATCAATCCTCAATCTTCAATCTTCAATCCTCAATACTCAATCTGCAATCCTCAATCATCAATCCTCAAACCTCAATCCTCAATCCTCATTCTTCAATCCTCAATACCCAATCCTCAACCTTCAATCCTCAATCCTCAATCCTCAATTCTCAATCCTCAATCCTTAACCCTCAGACCGCAAACATCAATATTCAACCCTCGGTCCTCGTCCTCAATACACAAACCTCAATCCTCAGTCCTCAATATTCAATCATCAATATTCAAACTTCAATCGTCAATCCTCAATCATCAATCCTCAATCTTCAATACTCAATCCTCAATCCTCAATTCTCAATCCTCAATACTGAATCCTCAATCCTCAATCCTTAATAATCAATTTTCAATACTCAATCCTCAATACTCAGTCATCAATCCTCAATCTTCAATACTCAATCCTCAATCCTCAATCCTCTATCCTCAGTCCTCAATCCTCAGTCCTCAATCCTCAGTCCTCAATGATCAATCCTCAATCTTCAATCTTCAATCCTCAATACTCAATCTTCAATCCTCAATCCTCAATCCTCAATCGTCAATCTTCAATCTTCAATACTCAATCTTCAATCCTCAATCCTCAATCCTCAATCGTCAATCTTCAGTCCTCAATACTCAATCCTCAATCCTCAATCTTCAATCGTCAATACTCATTCTTCAATCCTCAATCCTCAATCCCACAATACTCAATCCTCATTCTTCAATCCCCAATACCCAATCCTCAATCTTCAATCCTCAATCCTCAATACTCAGTCATCAATCCTCAATCTTCAATACTCAATCCTCAATCTTCAATCCTCAATCCTCAATCCTCAATCCTCAGTCCTCAATCCTCAATCTTCAATCCTCAATACCCAATCCTCAATCATCAATCTTCAATCCTCAATCCTCAGTCCTCAGTCCCTCAAACCTCAATCCTCAACCCTCAGCCCTCATCCTCAATACTGAATCCTCAATTCCCAATCCTCAGTCTTCAATCCTCAATACTCAATCTTCAATCCTCAATCCTCAGTCCTCAAACCTCAATTCTGAATCCTCAATCCTGAATCCTCAATCTGCGGGCCTCAGTCCCTCAACAATCTGTTGTCAATCCTCAATCCTCAATAGAATATCCTCAATTCAAAGTTTTCAATACTCAATGCTCAATCTGCAATCTTCAAACCTCTATCCACAAACATCAATTCTCATCACTCAACACTCAACACTCAGTCCCTCAATGTTCAATCCTCAATCCTCAATTCCCAATCTTCAATCCTCAATACAGAATCTTCAATCCTCAATCCTCAATCCACAATCCTCAGTCCTCAGTCTTCAAACCTCAATCCTCAATCCTCAATCCCCAATCCTCAATCCTCAGTCCTCAATCATCAATCCTCAATCTTCAATACTCAATCCTCAATCCTCAATCCTCAATCCTCATTCCTCAATCATCAATCCACAATCCTCAATCCTCAATCCTCATTCCTCAATCATCAATCCTTAATCTTCAGTACTCAATCCTCAATCCTCAATCGTCAGTCTTCTATCCTCAATACTCAATCTTCAACCCTCAACACTCAATCCTCAATCCTCAATCCTCAATCCTCATTATTCAATCCTCAATACCCAATCCTCAATCATCAATCTTCAATCCTCAATCCTCAGTCCTCAATCCTCAATCCTCAATCGTCAGTCTTCAATCCTCAATACTCAATCTTCAATCCTCAATACTAAATCTTCAATCCTCAATACTCAATCCTCAATCCTCAATCCTCAACCCTCATTCTACAATCCTCAATACTCAATCTTGAATCATCAACCCTCAACTCACAATCCTCAATCCTCAATCCTCAATCGTCACTCCTCAGTCCCCCAATCCTCAATCTTCAATCCTCAATCCTCAATCCTCAATCCTCAACCCTCAATCCTCAATACTCAATCCTCAATCATCAATCCTCAATCTTCAATACTCAATACTCAATCCTCAATCCCCAATCCTCAATCCACAATCCTCAATCCTCAACCTTCAATACTCATTCCTCAATCCTCAATACTCAACCATCAATCCTCAGTTCTCAACACTCAATAGAATATCCTGAATTCTCAGGATTCAATACTCAAACCTCAATCCTCAACCCTCAGCCCTCATCCTCCGTCCTCAATCCTCAATCCTCAATCCTCAATCTTGAGTCCCCGATACTCAATTTTCAATCCTCAATCCTCAATCCTCAATCCTCAATCCTCAATCCTCAGTCATCAATACTCAATCTTCAATACTCAGTCCTCAATCCTCAATCCTCAATCCTCAATCCTCAACCTTCAATCCTTAATAAACAATTTTCAATCCTCAATCCTCAATACTCAGTCATCAATCGTCAATCTTCAATACTCAATCCTCAATCCTCAATCCTCTATCCTCAATCCTCAACCCTCAGTCCTCATTATCAGTTCTCAATTCTCAATCCTCAATCCTCAGTCCCTCAATCCTCAGTCCTCAATGATCAATCCTCAATCCTCAATCTTCAATCCTCAATACTCAATATTCAATCCCCAATACTCAATCCTCAATCGTCAATCTTGAGTCCCTCAATACTCAATCCTCAATCCTCAATCTTCAATCGTCAATACTCATTCTTCAATCCTCAATCCTCAACCCTCAACCCTCAATTTTCATTCCTCAATCCTCAATCCTCAATCCTCAATCCTCATTCTTCAATCCTCAATACCCAATCCTCAATCTTCAATCCTCAATCCTCAATCCTCAATTCTCATCCTCAATCCTCAGTCCTCAGTCCTCAAACCTCAATCCTCAACCCTCAGCACTCATCGTCAATCCCCAATCCTCAATCCTCAATCCTCAATCTTCAATCCTCAATACTCACTCTTCAATCCTCAATCCTCAATCCACAATACTCAATCCTCATTCTTCAATCCCCAATACCCAATCCTCAATCTTCAATCCTCAAACCTCAATCCTCAACCCTCAGCCCTCATCCTCAATCCTCAATCCTCAGTCTTCAATCCTCAATCCTCAATCCTCAATCCTCAATCCCCAATCCTCAATCCTCAATCCTCAATCTTGAATCCTCAATACACAATCTTCAATCCTCAATCCTCAATCCTCAATCATCAATCCTCAATCCTCAATCGTCAGTCTTCAACCCTCAATACTCAATCTTCAAACCTCAACACACAATCCTCAATCCTCAATCCTCAATTCTCATTCTCCAATCCTCAATACCCAATCCTCAATCCTCAATCCTCATTCCTCAATCATCAATCCTTAATCTTCAATACTCAATCCTCAATCGTCAGTCTTCAATCCTCAATACTCAATCTTCAATCCTCAATCCTCAAACCTCAATCCTCAATCCTCATGCTTCAACCCTCAATACCCAATACACAATCTTCAATCATCAACCCTCAATCCACAATCCTCATTTCTCAATGCTCTATCCTCAGTCCTCAGTCCTCAAACCTCAATCCTCAACCGTCAGCCCCCATCCTCAATCCTCAATCCTCAATCTTCAATCCTCAATCCTCAATCCTCAATACTCAATCTTCAATCCTCAATCCCTAGTCCTCAAACCTCAATTCTGAATTCTCAATCCTGAATCCTCAATCTTCAGACCTCAGTCCTCAACAATCTGTTGTCAATCCTCAATCCTCAATAGAATATCCTCAATTCAAGGTTTTCAATAGTCAATACTCAATCTGCAATCTTCAAACCTCTATCCACAAACATCAGTTCTCATCACTCAACACTCAATCCTCAGTCCTCAATCATCAATCCTCAATCTTCAATACTCAATCCTCAATCCTCAATCCTCATTCCTCAATCATCAATCCTCAATCTTCAACACTCAATCCTCAATCCTCAATCGTCAGTCTTCTGTCCTCAATACTCAATCTTCAATCATCAATCCTCAATCTTCAATCTTCAATCCTCAATACTCAATCTGCAATCCTCAATCATCAATCCTCAAACCTCAATCCTCAATCCTCATTCTTCAATCCTCAATACCCAATCCTCAACCTTCAATCCTCAATCCTCAATCCTCAATTCTCAATCCTCAATCCTTAACCCTCAGACCGCAAACATCAATATTCAACCCTCGGTCCTCGTCCTCAATACACAAACCTCAATCCTCAGTCCTCAATATTCAATCATCAATATTCAAACTTCAATCGTCAATCCTCAATCATCAATCCTCAATCTTCAATACTCAATCCTCAATCCTCAATTCTCAATCCTCAATACTGAATCCTCAATCCTCAATCCTTAATAATCAATTTTCAATACTCAATCCTCAATACTCAGTCATCAATCCTCAATCTTCAATACTCAATCCTCAATCCTCAATCCTCTATCCTCAGTCCTCAATCCTCAGTCCTCAATCCTCAGTCCTCAATGATCAATCCTCAATCTTCAATCTTCAATCCTCAATACTCAATCTTCAATCCTCAATCCTCAATCCTCAATCGTCAATCTTCAATCTTCAATACTCAATCTTCAATCCTCAATCCTCAATCCTCAATCGTCAATCTTCAGTCCTCAATACTCAATCCTCAATCCTCAATCTTCAATCGTCAATACTCATTCTTCAATCCTCAATCCTCAATCCACAATACTCAATCCTCATTCTTCAATCCCCAATACCCAATCCTCAATCTTCAATCCTCAATCCTCAATACTCAGTCATCAATCCTCAATCTTCAATACTCAATCCTCAATCTTCAATCCTCAATCCTCAATCCTCAATCCTCAGTCCTCAATCCTCAATCTTCAATCCTCAATACCCAATCCTCAATCATCAATCTTCAATCCTCAATCCTCAGTCCTCAGTCCTCAAACCTCAATCCTCAACCCTCAGCCCTCATCCTCAATACTGAATCCTCAATTCCCAATCCTCAGTCCTTCAATCCTCAATACTCAATCTTCAATCCTCAATCCTCAGTCCCTCAAACCTCAATTCTGAATCCTCAATCCTGAATCCTCAATCTGCGGGCCTCAGTCCTCAACAATCTGTTGTCAATCCTCAATCCTCAATAGAATATCCTCAATTCAAAGTTTTCAATACTCAATGCTCAATCTGCAATCTTCAAACCTCTATCCACAAACATCAATTCTCATCACTCAACACTCAACACTCAGTCCTCAATGTTCAATCCTCAATCCTCAATTCCCAATCTTCAATCCTCAATACAGAATCTTCAATCCTCAATCCTCAATCCACAATCCTCAGTCCTCAGTCTTCAAACCTCAATCCTCAATCCTCAATCCCCAATCCTCAATCCTCAGTCCTCAATCATCAATCCTCAATCTTCAATACTCAATCCTCAATCCTCAATCCTCAATCCTCATTCCTCAATCATCAATCCACAATCCTCAATCCTCAATCCTCATTCCTCAATCATCAATCCTTAATCTTCAGTACTCAATCCTCAATCCTCAATCGTCAGTCTTCTATCCTCAATACTCAATCTTCAACCCTCAACACTCAATCCTCAATCCTCAATCCTCAATCCTCATTATTCAATCCTCAATACCCAATCCTCAATCATCAATCTTCAATCCTCAATCCTCAGTCCTCAATCCTCAATCCTCAATCGTCAGTCCTTCAATCCTCAATACTCAATCTTCAATCCTCAATACTAAATCTTCAATCCTCAATACTCAATCCTCAATCCTCAATCCTCAACCCTCATTCTACAATCCTCAATACTCAATCTTGAATCATCAACCCTCAACTCACAATCCTCAATCCTCAATCCTCAATCGTCACTCCTCAGTCCCCAATCCTCAATCTTCAATCCTCAATCCTCAATCCTCAATCCTCAACCCTCAATCCTCAATACTCAATCCTCAATCATCAATCCTCAATCTTCAATACTCAATACTCAATCCTCAATCCCCAATCCTCAATCCACAATCCTCAATCCTCAACCTTCAATACTCATTCCTCAATCCTCAATACTCAACCATCAATCCTCAGTTCTCAACACTCAATAGAATATCCTGAATTCTCAGGATTCAATACTCAAACCTCAATCCTCAACCCTCAGCCCTCATCCTCCGTCCTCAATCCTCAATCCTCAATCCTCAATCTTGAGTCCCCCGATACTCAATTTTCAATCCTCAATCCTCAATCCTCAATCCTCAATCCTCAATCCTCAGTCATCAATACTCAATCTTCAATACTCAGTCCCTCAATCCTCAATCCTCAATCCTCAATCCTCAACCTTCAATCCTTAATAAACAATTTTCAATCCTCAATCCTCAATACTCCAGTCATCAATCGTCAATCTTCAATACTCAATCCTCAATCCTCAATCCTCTATCCTCAATCCTCAACCCTCAGTCCTCATTATCAGTTCTCAATTCTCAATCCTCAATCCTCAGTCCTCAATCCTCAGTCCTCAATGATCAATCCTCAATCCTCAATCTTCAATCCTCAATACTCAATATTCAATCCTCAATACTCAATCCTCAATCGTCAATCTTCAGTCCTCAATACTCAATCCTCAATCCTCAATCTTCAATCGTCAATACTCATTCTTCAATCCTCAATCCTCAACCCTCAACCCTCAATTTTCATTCCTCAATCCTCAATCCTCAATCCTCAATCCTCATTCTTCAATCCTCAATACCCAATCCTCAATCTTCAATCCTCAATCCTCAATCCTCAATTCTCAATCCTCAATCCTCAGTCCTCAGTCCTCAAACCTCAATCCTCAACCCTCAGCACTCATCGTCAATCCCCAATCCTCAATCCTCAATCCTCAATCTTCAATCCTCAATACTCACTCTTCAATCCTCAATCCTCAATCCACAATACTCAATCCTCATTCTTCAATCCCCAATACCCAATCCTCAATCTTCAATCCTCAAACCTCAATCCTCAACCCTCAGCCCTCATCCTCAATCCTCAATCCTCAGTCTTCAATCCTCAATCCTCAATCCTCAATCCTCAATCCCCAATCCTCAATCCTCAATCCTCAATCTTGAATCCTCAATACACAATCTTCAATCCTCAATCCTCAATCCTCAATCATCAATCCTCAATCCTCAATCGTCAGTCTTCAACCCTCAATACTCAATCTTCAAACCTCAACACACAATCCTCAATCCTCAATCCTCAATTCTCATTCTCCAATCCTCAATACCCAATCCTCAATCTTCAATCCTCAATCCTCAACAATTCTCAATCCTCAATCCTCAGTCCTCATTCCTCAAACCTCAATCCTCAACCCTCAGCCCTCATCCTCAATACTGAATCCTCAATTCTCAATCCTCAAACATCAATCCTCAATCTTCAACACTCAATCCCCAATCCTCAATCCTCAATCCTCATTCCTCAATCATCAATCCTTAATCTTCAATACTCAATCCTCAGTCCTCCATTCCCAATCTTCAATCCTCAATACTGAATCTTCAATCCTCAATCCTCAATCCACAATCCTCAGCCGTCAGTCCTCAAACCTCAATCCTCAATCCTCAATCCCCAATCCTCAATCCTCAGTCCTCAATCATCAATCCTCAATCTTCAACACTCAATCCTCAATCCTCAATCCTCAATCCTCATTCCTCAATCATCAATCCTTAATCTTCAATACTCAATCCTCAATCGTCAGTCTTCAATCCTCAATACTCAATCTTCAATCCTCAATCCTCAAACCTCAATCCTCAATCCTCATGCTTCAACCCTCAATACCCAATACACAATCTTCAATCATCAACCCTCAATCCACAATCCTCATTTCTCAATGCTCTATCCTCAGTCCTCAGTCCTCAAACCTCAATCCTCAACCGTCAGCCCCCATCCTCAATCCTCAATCCTCAATCTTCAATCCTCAATCCTCAATCCTCAATACTCAATCTTCAATCCTCAATCCCTAGTCCTCAAACCTCAATTCTGAATTCTCAATCCTGAATCCTCAATCTTCAGACCTCAGTCCTCAACAATCTGTTGTCAATCCTCAATCCTCAATAGAATATCCTCAATTCAAGGTTTTCAATAGTCAATACTCAATCTGCAATCTTCAAACCTCTATCCACAAACATCAGTTCTCATCACTCAACACTCAATCCTCAGTCCTCAATCATCAATCCTCAATCTTCAATACTCAATCCTCAATCCTCAATCCTCATTCCTCAATCATCAATCCTCAATCTTCAACACTCAATCCTCAATCCTCAATCGTCAGTCTTCTGTCCTCAATACTCAATCTTCAATCATCAATCCTCAATCTTCAATCTTCAATCCTCAATACTCAATCTGCAATCCTCAATCATCAATCCTCAAACCTCAATCCTCAATCCTCATTCTTCAATCCTCAATACCCAATCCTCAACCTTCAATCCTCAATCCTCAATCCTCAATTCTCAATCCTCAATCCTTAACCCTCAGACCGCAAACATCAATATTCAACCCTCGGTCCTCGTCCTCAATACACAAACCTCAATCCTCAGTCCTCAATATTCAATCATCAATATTCAAACTTCAATCGTCAATCCTCAATCATCAATCCTCAATCTTCAATACTCAATCCTCAATCCTCAATTCTCAATCCTCAATACTGAATCCTCAATCCTCAATCCTTAATAATCAATTTTCAATACTCAATCCTCAATACTCAGTCATCAATCCTCAATCTTCAATACTCAATCCTCAATCCTCAATCCTCTATCCTCAGTCCTCAATCCTCAGTCCTCAATCCTCAGTCCTCAATGATCAATCCTCAATCTTCAATCTCCAATCCTCAATACTCAATCTTCAATCCTCAATCCTCAATCCTCAATCGTCAATCTTCAATCTTCAATACTCAATCTTCAATCCTCAATCCTCAATCCTCAATCGTCAATCTTCAGTCCTCAATACTCAATCCTCAATCCTCAATCTTCAATCGTCAATACTCATTCTTCAATCCTCAATCCTCAATCCACAATACTCAATCCTCATTCTTCAATCCCCAATACCCAATCCTCAATCTTCAATCCTCAATCCTCAATACTCAGTCATCAATCCTCAATCTTCAATACTCAATCCTCAATCTTCAATCCTCAATCCTCAATCCTCAATCCTCAGTCCTCAATCCTCAATCTTCAATCCTCAATACTCAATCCTCAACCCTCAATCCTCAAGCGTCAATCCTCAGTCCTCAATCCTCAATCCTCAATCGTCACTCTTCAATCCTCAATGCTCAATCTTCAATCCTCAATCCTCAAACTTCAATCCTCAATCCTCAATCCTCAATCTTCAATCCTCAATACTCAATCTTCAATCCTCAATACTCAATCCTCAATCGTCAATCTTCAGTCCTCAATACTCAATCCTCAATTCTCAATCTTCAATCGTCAATACTCATTCTTCAATCCTCAATCCTCAACCCTCAACCCTCAATTTTCATTCCTCAATCCTCAATCCTCAATCCTCAATCCTCATTCTTCAATCCTCAATACGCAATCCTCAATCTTCAATCCTCAATCCTCAATCCTCAATTCTCAATCCTCAATCCTCAGTCCTCAGTCCTCAAACCTCAATGCTCAAACCTCAGCACTCATCGTCAATCCCCAATCCTCAATCCTCAATCCTCAATCTTCAATCCTCAATACTCACTCTTCAATCCTCAATCCTCAATCCACAATACTCAATCCTCAATCCTCAATCCTCAATCCTCAATCCTCAATCCTCATTCCTCAAACCTCAATCCACAACCCTCAGTCCTCATCCTCAATTCTCAATTCTCAATCCTCAATCCTCAATCCTCAACCTTCAATCCTTAATAATCAATTTTCAATCCTCAATCCTCAATACTCAGTCATCAATCGTCAGTCCTCAATGATCAATCCTCAATCCTCAATCTTCAATCCTCAATACTCAATCTTCAATCCTCAATCCTCAATCCTCAATCGTCAATCTTCAGTCCTCAATACGCAATCCTCAATCCTCAATCTTCAATCGTCAATACTCATTCTTCAATCCTCAATCCTCAACAATCAACACTCAATTTTCATTCCCCAATCCTCAATCCTCAATCCTCAATCCTCATTCTTCAATCCGCAACACCCAATCCCAATCTTCAATCCTCAATCCTCAATCCTCAATTCTCAATCCTCAATCCTCAGTCCTCAGTTCTCAAACCTCAATCCTCAACCCTCAGCACTCATCATCAATCCCCAATCCTCAATCCTCAATCCTCAATCCTCAACCTTCAATCCTCAATTCTCAATCATCAATCTTCAATCCTCAATCCTCAATCCTCAATCCTCAGTCCTCAACCCTCATTCTTCAATCCTCAATACCAAATCCTCAATCTTCAATCCTCAATCCTCAATCCCCAATTCTCAATCCTCAATCCTCAGTCCTCAACCCTCATTCTTCAATCCTCAATACCCAATCCTCAATCTTCAATCCTCAATCCTCAATCCCCAATTCTCAATCCTCAATCCTCAGTCCTCAGTGCTCAAACCTCAATCCTCAACCCTCAGCCCTCATCGTCAATCCTCAATCCTCAATCCTCAATCCCTAACCTTCAATCCTCAATACTCAATCTTCAATCCTCAATCATCAATTCTCTACCCTCAATCCTCAATCTTCAATCCTCAATCCTCAATCCTCAATCTTCAATCCTCAATACTCAATCTGCAATCCTCAATCGTCAAACCTCAATCCTCAATCCTCATTCTTCAATCCTCAATACCCAATCCTCAATCTTCAATCCTCAATCCTCAATCCTCAATTCTCAATCCTCAATCCTTAACCCTCAGACCTCAAACATCAATATTCAACCCTCAGTCCTCGTCCTCAATATACAAACCTCAATCCTCAGTCCTCAATATTCAATCATCAATATTCAATCTTCAATCCTCAATCCTCAATCCTCAATCATCAATCCCCAATCCTCAATACTCAATCCACAATCGTCAATTCTCAATCCTCAATCCTCAATCCTCAATCTTCAATCCTTAATAATCAATTTTCAATCCTCAATCCTCAATACTCAGTCATCAATCCTCAATCTTCAATACTCAATCCTCAATCCTCAATCCTCTATACTCAATCCTCAACCCTCACACCTCATTATCAGTTCTCAATTCTCAATCCTCAATCCTCAGTCCTCAATCCTCAATCCTCAATCCTCAATCCTCAATCCTCAAACCTCAATCCTCAATCCTCATTCTTCAATCCTCAATACCCAATCCTCAATCTTCAATCCTCAATCCTCAATCCTCAATTCTCAATCCTCAATCCGTAACCATCAGACCTCAAACATCAATATTCAACCCTCAGTCCTCGTCCTCCATACATAACCCTCAATCCTCAGTCCTCAATATTCAATCATCAATATTCAATCTTCAATCCTCAATCCTCAATCCTCAATCCTCAATCTTCAATCCTCAACCTTCAATACTCAATCCTCATCCTCAATCCTCAATCCTCAATCCTCAATACTCAATCCTCAATCTTCAATCCTCAAAACTCAATCTTCAATCCTCAATCCTCAATCCTCAATCCTCAATCCTCAATCTTCAATCCTCAATACTCAATCTTCAATCCTCAATCCTCAATCCTCAATCCTCAGTCTTCAATCCCCAATACCCAATCCTCAACCTTCAATCCTCAATCCTCAATCCTCAATCCTCAATCCTCAATCCTCATTCTTCAATCCTCAATACCCAATCCTCAATCTTCAATCCTCAATCCTAAACCCTCAATTCTCAATCCTCAACCCTCAGTCCTCAGTCCTCATACCTCAATCCTCAACCCTCAGCCCTCATTATCAATCCTCAATCCTCAATCCTCAGACCTCAGCACTCAGTCCTCTAACCTCAATGCTCAATCCTCAATCCCTAATCCTCAATCCTAAATCGTCAATCACCAATCCTCAATCTTCAATAGTCATTCCTCAATCCTCAATCCCCAATCATCAATCTTCAATCATCAATCCTCAATCTTCAACACTCAATCCTCAGTCCTCAATCCTCAATACTAACCATCAATCCTCAATTCTCGATACTCAATAGAATATCCTGAATTCTCAGGATTCAATACTGAAACCTCAATCCTCAACCCTCAGCCCTCATCCTCCATCCTCAATCGCCAATCCTCAATCCTGAATATTCAATCCTCAACATTCAATCTTCAATCCTCAATCCTCAAACCTCAATCCTCAATCCTCAATCCTCAGTGATCAATACTCAATCTTCAATACTCAATCCTCAATCCTCAATCCTCAATCCTCAATCCTCAATCCTCTATCCCCAATCCTCATTTCACAACCCTCAATCCTCAACCCTTAGTCCTCATCCTCAATTCTCAATTCTCAATCCTCAATCCTCAATTCTCAACCTTCATCCTCAATAATCAATCTCCAATCCTAGATACTCAATCCTCAATCCTCAATCCCCAATCTTCAATCCTCAATATTCAATCTCCAATCCTAGATCCTCAATCCTCAATCCTCAATCCTCAATCCTCAATCCTCATTCTTCGAACCTCAATACCCAATTCTCAATCTTCATCCTCAATAATCAATCTCCAGTCCTAGATCCTCAATCCTCAATCCTCAATCCCCAATCTTCAATCCTCAGTAATCAATCTCCAATCCTAGATCCTCAATCCTCAATCCTCAATCCTCAATCCTCAATCCTCATTCTTCAAACCTCAATACCCAATCCTCAACCTTCAATCCTCAATGCTCAATCCTCAATCCTCAAGCCTCAGTCCTCAATCCTCAATCCTCAATACTCAATCTTCAATCCTCAATACTCAATCCTCAATCGTCAATCTTCAGTCCTCAATACTCAATCCTCAATTCTCAATCTTCAATCGTCAATACTCATTCTTCAATCCTCAATCCTCAACCCTCAACCCTCAATTTTCATTCCTCAATCCTCAATCCTCAATCCTCAATCCTCATTCTTCAATCCTCAATACGCAATCCTCAATCTTCAATCCTCAATCCTCAATCCTCAATTCTCAATCCTCAATCCTCAGTCCTCAGTCCTCAAACCTCAATGCTCAAACCTCAGCACTCATCGTCAATCCCCAATCCTCAATCCTCAATCCTCAATCTTCAATCCTCAATACTCACTCTTCAATCCTCAATCCTCAATCCACAATACTCAATCCTCAATCCTCAATCCTCAATCCTCAATCCTCAATCCTCATTCCTCAAACCTCAATCCACAACCCTCAGTCCTCATCCTCAATTCTCAATTCTCAATCCTCAATCCTCAATCCTCAACCTTCAATCCTTAATAATCAATTTTCAATCCTCAATCCTCAATACTCAGTCATCAATCGTCAGTCCTCAATGATCAATCCTTAATCCTCAATCTTCAATCCTCAATACTCAATCTTCAATCCTCAATCCTCAATCCTCAATCGTCAATCTTCAGTCCTCAATACACAATCCTCAATCCTCAATCTTCAATCGTCAATACTCATTCTTCAATCCTCAATCCTCAACAATCAACCCTCAATTTTCATTCCCCAATCCTCAATCCTCAATCCTCAATCCTCATTCTTCAATCCGCAACACCCAATCCCCAATCTTCAATCCTCAATCCTCAGTCCTCAATTCTCAATCCTCAATCCTCAGTCCTCAGTTCTCAAACCTCAATCCTCAACCCTCAGCACTCATCATCAATCCCCAATCCTCAATCCTCAATCCTCAATCCTCAACCTTCAATCCTCAATACTCAATCATCAATCTTCAATCCTCAATCCTCAATCCTCAATCCTCAGTCCTCAACCCTCATTCTTCAATCCTCAATACCCAATCCTCAATCTTCAATCCTCAATCCTCAATCCCCAATTCTCAATCCTCAATCCTCAGTCCTCAACCCTCATTCTTCAATCCTCAATACCCAATCCTCAATCTTCAATCCTCAATCCTCAATCCCCAATTCTCAATCCTCAATCCTCAGTCCTCAGTGCTCAAACCTCAATCCTCAACCCTCAGCCCTCATCGTCAATCCTCAATCCTCAATCCTCAATCCCTAACCTTCAATCCTCAATACTCAATCTTCAATGCTCAATCATCAATTCTCTACCCTCAATCCTCAATCTTCAATCCTCAATCCTCAATCCTCAATCTTCAATCCTCAATACTCAATCTGCAATCCTCAATCGTCAAACCTCAATCCTCAATCCTCATTCTTCAATCCTCAATACCCAATCCTCAATCTTCAATCCTCAATCCTCAATCCTCAATTCTCAATCCTCAATCCTTAACCCTCAGACCTCAAACATCAATATTCAACCCTCAGTCCTCGTCCTCAATATACAAACCTCAATCCTCAGTCCTCAATATTCAATCATCAATATTCAATCTTCAATCCTCAATCCTCAATCCTCAATCATCAATCCCCAATCCTCAATACTCAATCCACAATCGTCAATTCTCAATCCTCAATCCTCAATCCTCAATCTTCAATCCTTAATAATCAATTTTCAATCCTCAATCCTCAATACTCAGTCATCAATCCTCAATCTTCAATACTCAATCCTCAATCCTCAATCCTCTATACTCAATCCTCAACCCTCACACCTCATTATCAGTTCTCAATTCTCAATCCTCAATCCTCAGTCCTCAATCCTCAATCCTCAATCCTCAATCCTCAATCCTCAAACCTCAATCCTCAATCCTCATTCTTCAATCCTCAATACCCAATCCTCAATCTTCAATCCTCAATCCTCAATCCTCAATTCTCAATCCTCAATCCGTAACCATCAGACCTCAAACATCAATATTCAACCCTCAGTCCTCGTCCTCCATACATAACCCTCAATCCTCAGTCCTCAATATTCAATCATCAATATTCAATCTTCAATCCTCAATCCTCAATCCTCAATCCTCAATCTTCAATCCTCAACCTTCAATACTCAATCCTCATCCTCAATCCTCAATCCTCAATCCTCAATACTCAATCCTCAATCTTCAATCCTCAAAACTCAATCTTCAATCCTCAATCCTCAATCCTCAATCCTCAATCCTCAATCTTCAATCCTCAATACTCAATCTTCAATCCTCAATCCTCAATCCTCAATCCTCAGTCTTCAATCCCCAATACCCAATCCTCAACCTTCAATCCTCAATCCTCAATCCTCAATCCTCATTCTTCAATCCTCAATACCCAATCCTCAATCTTCAATCCTCAATCCTAAACCCTCAATTCTCAATCCTCAACCCTCAGTCCTCAGTCCTCATACCTCAATCCTCAACCCTCAGCCCTCATTATCAATCCTCAATCCTCAATCCTCAGACCTCAGCACTCAGTCCTCTAACCTCAATGCTCAATCCTCAATCCCTAATCCTCAATCCTAAATCGTCAATCACCAATCCTCAATCTTCAATAGTCATTCCTCAATCCTCAATCCCCAATCATCAATCTTCAATCATCAATCCTCAATCTTCAACACTCAATCCTCAGTCCTCAATCCTCAATACTAACCATCAATCCTCAATTCTCGATACTCAATAGAATATCCTGAATTCTCAGGATTCAATACTGAAACCTCAATCCTCAACCCTCAGCCCTCATCCTCCATCCTCAATCGCCAATCCTCAATCCTGAATATTCAATCCTCAACATTCAATCTTCAATCCTCAATCCTCAAACCTCAATCCTCAATCCTCAATCCTCAGTGATCAATACTCAATCTTCAATACTCAATCCTCAATCCTCAATCCTCAATCCTCAATCCTCAATCCTCTATCCCCAATCCTCATTTCACAACCCTCAATCCTCAACCCTTAGTCCTCATCCTCAATTCTCAATTCTCAATCCTCAATCCTCAATTCTCAACCTTCATCCTCAATAATCAATCTCCAATCCTAGATACTCAATCCTCAATCCTCAATCCCCAATCTTCAATCCTCAATATTCAATCTCCAATCCTAGATCCTCAATCCTCAATCCTCAATCCTCAATCCTCAATCCTCATTCTTCGAACCTCAATACCCAATTCTCAATCTTCATCCTCAATAATCAATCTCCAGTCCTAGATCCTCAATCCTCAATCCTCAATCCCCAATCTTCAATCCTCAGTAATCAATCTCCAATCCTAGATCCTCAATCCTCAATCCTCAATCCTCAATCCTCAATCCTCATTCTTCAAACCTCAATACCCAATCCTCAACCTTCAATCCTCAATGCTCAATCCTCAATCCTCAAGCCTCAGTCCTCAATCCTCAATCCTCAATCCTCAATCCTCACTCCTCAATCCTCAATCCTCAAACCTCAATCCCCAATCCTCATTCTTCAATCCTCAATACCCAATCCTCAATCTTCAATCCTCAATCCTCAATCCTCAATTCTCAATCCTCAATCCTTAACCATCAGACCTCATACATCAATATTCAACCCTCAGTCCTCGTCCTCCATACATAACCCTCAATCCTCAGTCCTCAATATTCAATCATCAATATTCAATCTTCAATCCTCAATCCTCAATCCTCAATCCTCAATCATCAATCCTCAATCTTCAATACTCAATCCTCATCCTCAATCCTCAATCCTCAATCCTCAATACTCAATCCTCAATCTTCAATCCTCAAAACTCAATCTTCAATCCTCAATCTTCAATCCTCAATCCTCAATCCTCAATCCTCAGTCTTCAATCCTCAATACCCAATCCTCAACCTTCAATCCTCAATCCTCAATCCTCAATCCTCAATCCTCAATCCTCATTCTTCAATCCTCAATACCCAATCCTCAATCTTCAATCCTCAATCCTAAATCCTCAATTCTCAATCCTCAATCCTCAGTCCTCAGTCCTCAAACCTCAATCCTCAACCCTCAGCCCTCATTATCAATCCTCAATCCTCAATCCTCAGTCCTCAGCACTCAGTCCTCTAACCTCAATGCTCAATCCTCAATACCTAATCCTCAATCCTAAATCCTCAATCACCAATCCTCAATCTTCAATACTCATTCCTCAATCCTCAATCCCCAATCATCAAACTTCAATCATCAATCCTCAATCTTCAACACTCAATCCTCAATCCTCAATCCTCAATACTAACCATCAATCCTCAATTCTCGATACTCAATAGAATATCCTGAATTCTCAGGATTCAATACTGAAACCTCAATCCTCAACCCTCAGCCCTCATCCTCCATCCTCAATCGCCAATCCTCAATCCTGAATATTCAATCCTCAACATTCAATCTTCAATCCTCAATCCTCAAACCTCAATCCTCAATCTTCAATCCTCAGTGATCAATACTCAATCTTCAATACTCAATCCTCAATCCTCAATCCTCAATCCTCAATCCTCAATCCTCAATCCCCAATCCTCATTTCACAACCCTCAATCCTCAACCCTTAGTCCTCATCCTC
Source organism: Calliopsis andreniformis (assembly GCF_051401765.1). NCBI lineage: Eukaryota > Metazoa > Arthropoda > Insecta > Hymenoptera > Andrenidae > Calliopsis > Calliopsis andreniformis. The sequence goes on along the minus strand of NW_027480845.1, from coordinate 118,878 downwards.
AATTCTCAATTCTCAATCCTCAATCCTCAATTCTCAACCTTCATCCTCAATAATCAATCTCCAATCCTAGATACTCAATCCTCAATCCTCAATCCCCAATCTTCAATCCTCAATATTCAATCTCCAATCCTAGATCCTCAATCCTCAATCCTCAATCCCCTATCTTCAATCCTCAATAATCAATCTCCAATCCTAGATCCTCAATCCTCAATCCTCAATCCTCAATCCTCAATCCTCATTCTTCAAACCTCAATACCCAATCCTCAATCTTCAATCCTCAATGCTCAGTCCTCAATCCTCAAGCCTCAGTCCTCAATCCTCAATCCTCAATCCTCAAACCTCAATCCTCAACCGTCAGACCTCGTCCTCAATCCTCAACCCTCAATCCTCAGTCCTCAATCTTCAATCATCAATAATCAATCTTCAATCCTCAATCATCAATCCTCAATCCTCAACCCTCAATCCTCAATATTCAACACTCAACCCTCAACCATCAATCCTCAATACTCAACCATCAATCCTCAATTCTCAATACTCAATAGAACATCCTGAATTCTTATGGTTCAATACTCAATCCAGAATATTCAATAATCAAATCTCAAACCTCAAGCATGAATTCTCAACACTCAATCCTCAACACTCAGTCCTCTCTCTTCAATCCTACATCCTCAACCCTCAATCCTCAAGCGTCAATCCTCAGTCCTCAATCCTCAATCCTCAATCGTCACTCTTCAATCCTCAATGCTCAATCTTCAATCCTCAATCCTCAAACCTCAATCCTCAATCCTCATTCTTCAATCCTCAATACCCAATACTCAATCTTCAATCCTCAATCCTCAATCCTCATTTCTCAATGCTCTATCCTCAGTCCTCAGTCCACGAACCTCAATCCTCAATCATCAATCCCCAATCTTCAATACTCAATCCACAATCGTCAATTCTCAATCCTCAATCCTCAATCCTCAATCTTCAATCCTTAATAATCAATTTTCAATCCTCAATCCTCAATACTCAGTCATCAATCCTCAATCTTCAATACTCAATCCTCAATCCTCAATCCTCTATACTCAATCCTCAACCCTCAGACCTCATTATCAGTTCTCAATTCTCAATCCTCAATCCTCAGTCCTCAATCCTCAGTCCTCAATGATCAATCCTCAATCCTCAATCTTCAATCCTTAAATACTCAATCTTCAATCCTCAATCCTCAATCCTCAATCGTCAATCTTCAGTCCTCAATACTCAATCCTCAATCCTCAATCTTCAATCGTCAATACTCATTCTTCAATCCTCAATCCTCAACCCTCAACCCTCAATTTTCATTCCCCAATCCTCAATCCTCAATCCTCAATCCTCATTCTTCAATCCTCAATACCCAATCCTCAATCTTCAATCCTCAATCCTCAATCCTCAATTCTCAATCCTCAATCCTCAGTCCTCAGTTCTCAAACCTCAATCCTCAACCCTCAGCACTCATCGTCAATCCCCAATCCTCAATACTCAATCCTCAATCTTCAATACTCAATACTCAATCCTCAATCTTCAATCCTCAATCCTCAATCCTCAATCCTCAGTCCTCAATCCTCAATCTTCAATCCTCAATACTCAATCCTCAATCTTCAATCCTCAATCCTCAATCCTCAATCCTCAGACCTCAATCCTCATTCGTCAGCCTTCAATCCTCAATACTCACTCTTCAATCCCCAATCCTCAATCCACGATACTCAATCCTCATTCTTCAATCCCCAATACCCAATCCTCAACCTTCAATCCTCAAACCTCAATCCTCAACCCTCAGGCCTCATCCTCAATCCTCAATCCTCAGTCTTCAATCCTCAATCCTCAATCCTCAATCCCCTATCTTCAATCCTCAATAATCAATCTCCAATCCTAGATCCTCAATCCTCAATCCTCAATCCTCAATCCTCAATCCTCATTCTTGAAACCTCAATACCCAATCCTCAATCTTCAATCCTCAATGCTCAATCCTCAATCCTCAAGCCTCAGTCCTCAATCCTCAATCCTCAATCCTCAAACCTCAATCCTCAAACGTCAGACCCCGTCCTCAATCCTCAACCCTCAATCCTCAGTCCTCAATCTTCAATCATCAATAATCAATCTTCAATCCTCAATCATCAATCCTCAATCCTCAACCCTCAATCCTCAATATTCAACACTCAACCCTCAACCATCAATCCTCAATACTCAACCATCAATCCTCAATTCTCAATACTCAATAGAACATCCTGAATTCTTATGGTTCAATACTCAATCCAGAATATTCAATAATCAAATCTCAAACCTCAAGCATCAATTCTCAACACTCAATCCTCAACACTCAGTCCTCTCTCTTCAATCCTACATCCTCAACCCTCAATCCTCAAGCGTCAATCCTCAGTCCTCAATCCTCAATCCTCAATCGTCACTCTTCAATCCTCAATGCTCAATCTTCAATCCTCAATCCTCAAACCTCAATCCTCAATCCTCATTCTTCAATCCTCAATACCCAATACTCAATCTTCAATCCTCAATCCTCAATCCTCATTTCTCAATGCTCTATCCTCAGTCCTCAGTCCACGAACCTCAATCCTCAACCGCCAGCCCCCATCCTCAATCCTCAATCCTCAATACTCAATCTTCAATCCTCAATCCTTAGTCCTCAAACCTCAACTCTGAATACTCAATCCTGAATCCTCAATCTTCAGACCTCAGTCCTCAACAATCTGTTGTCAGTCCTCAATCCTCAATAGAATATCCTCAATTCAAAGTTTTCAATACTCAATACTCAATCTGCAATCTTCAAACCTCTATCCACAAAAATCAATTCTCATCACTCAACACTCAACATTCAGTCCTCAATGTTCAATCCTCAATCCTCAATTCCCAATCTTCAATCCTCAATACTGAATCTTCAATACTCAATCCTCAATCCTCAATCCTCAATCCTCAATCCTCAATCCTCATTCCTCAAACCTCAATCCACAACCCTCAGTCCTCATCCTCAATTCTCAATTCTCAATCCTCAATCCTCAATCCTCAATCTTCAATCCTTAATAATCAATCTTCAATCCTCAATACTCAGTCATCAATCCTCAATCTTCAATACTCAATCCTCAATCCTCCATCCTCTATCCTCAATCCTCAACCCTCAGTCCTCATTATCAGTTCTCAATTCTCAATCCTCAATCCTCAGTACTCAATCCTCAGTCCTCAATGATCAATCCTCAATACCCAATACTCAATCCTCAAACCTCAATCCCCAATCCTCAATCCTCAATCCTCAATCTTGAATCCTCAATACTCAATCTTCAATCCTCAATCCTCAATCCTCAATCCTCAATCCTCAATCCTCAATCGTCAGTCTTCAACCCTCAAACCTCAATCCTCAATCCTCATTCTTCAATCCTCAATACCCAATACACAATCTTCAATCCTCAATACTCAATCAGCAATCCTCAATCATCAATCCTCAAACCTCAATCCTCAATCCTCATTCTTCAATCCTCAATACCCAATCCTCAACCTTCAATCCTCAATCCTCAATCCTCAATTCTCAATCCTCAATCCTTAACCCTCAGACCTCAAACATCAATATTCAACCCTCGGTCCTCGTCCTCAATACACAAACCTCAATCCTCAGTCCTCAATATTCAATCATCAATATTCAATCTTCAATCCTCAATCCTCAATCATCAATCCTCAATCTTCAATACTCAATCCTCAATCCTCAATTCTCAATCCTCAATACTGAATCCTCAATCTTCAATCCTTAATAATCAATTTTCAATCCTCAATCCTCAATACTCAGTCATCAATCCTCAATCTTCAATACTCAATCCTCAATCCTCAATCCTCTATCCTCAATCCTCAACCCTCAGACCTCATTATCAATTCTCAATTCTCAATCCTCAATCCTCAGTCCTCAATCCTCAGTCCTCAATGATCAATCCTCAATCCTCAACCTTCAATCCTAAATACTAAATCTTCAATCCTCAATCCTCAATCCTCAATACTCAATCATCAATCCTCATATCTCAACACTCAATGGAATATCCTGAATTCTCAGGATTCAATACTCAAACCTCAATCCTCAACCCTCAGCCCTCAACCTCCGTCCTCAATCCTCAATCCTCAATCCTCATTCTTGAGTCCCCGATACTCAATTTTCAATCCTCAATCCTCAATCCTCAATCCTCAATCCTCAATCCTCAGTCATCAATACTCAATCTTCAATACTCAATCCTCAATCCTCAATCCTCAATCCTCAATACTCAGTCTTCAATCCTCAATCTTCAATACTCAATCCTCAATCCTCAATCCTCTATCCTCAATCCTCAACCCTCAGTCCTCATTATCAGTTCTCAATTCTCAATCCTCAATCCTCAGTCCTCAATCCTCAGTCCTCAATGATCAATCCCCAATCCTCAATACTCAATCCTCAATCATCAATCCTCAATCCTCAATCCTCAATCCTCAATCCTCAATCATCAATCCTCAATCTTCAATACTCAATACTCAATCGTCCGTCTTCTATCCTCAATACTCAATCTTCAATCCTCAACACTCAATCCTCAATCCTCAATCCTCAATCCTCATTCTTCAATCCTCTCTACCCAATCCTCAATCTTCAATCCCCAATCCTCAATCCTCAGTCCTCAATCATCAATCCTCAATCTTCAACACTCAATCCTCAATCCTCAATCCTCAATCCTCATTCCTCAATCATCAATCCTTAATCTTCAATACTCAATCCTCAATCTTCAATCCTCAATCCCTAGTCCTCAAACCTCAATTCTGAATTCTCAATCCTGAATCCTCAATCTTCAGACCTCAGTCCTCAACAATCTGTTGTCAATCCTCAATCCTCAATAGAATATCCTCAATTCAAGGTTTTCAATAGTCAATACTCAATCTGCAATCTTCAAACCTCTATCCACAAACATCAGTTCTCATCACTCAACACTCAATCCTCAGTCCTCAATCATCAATCCTCAATCTTCAATACTCAATCCTCAATCCTCAATCCTCAATCCTCATTCCTCAAACATCAATCCTCAATATTCAACACTCAATCCTCAATCCTCAATCGTCAGTCTTCTGTCCTCAATACTCAATCTTCAATCTTCAATCCTCAATCCTCAAACCTCAATCCTCAATCCTCATGCTTCAATCCTCAATACCCAATACACAATCTTCAATCATCAACCCTCAATCCTCAATCCTCATTTCTCAATGCTCTATCCTCAGTCCTCAGTCCTCAAACCTCAATCCTCAACCGTCAGCCCCCATCCTCAATCCTCAATCCTCAATCTTCAATCCTCAATCCTCAATCCTCAATACTCAATCTTCAATCCTCAATCCCTAGTCCTCAAACCTCAATTCTGAATTCTCAATCCTGAATCCTCAATCTTCAGACCTCAGTCCTCAACAATCTGCTGTCAATCCTCAATCCTCAATAGAATATCCTCAATTCAAGGTTTTCAATAGTCAATACTCAATCTGCAATCTTCAAACCTCTATCCACAAACATCAGTTCTCATCACTCAACACTCAATCCTCAGTCCTCAATCATCAATCCTCAATCTTCAATACTCAATCCTCAATCCTCAATCCTCAATCCTCATTCCTCAATCATCAATCCTCAATCTTCAACACTCAATCCTCAATCCTCAATCGTCAGTCTTCTGTCCTCAATACTCAATCTTCAATCCTCAATCCTCAATCCTCAATCTTCAATCCTCAATACTCAATCTGCAATCCTCAATCATCAATCCTCAAACCTCAATCCTCAATCCTCATTCTTCAATCCTCAATACCCAATCCTCAACCTTCAATCCTCAATCCTCAATCCTCAATTCTCAATCCTCAATCCTTAACCCTCAGACCGCAAACATCAATAATCAACCCTCGGTCCTCGTCCTCAATACACAAACCTCAATCCTCAGTCCTCAATATTCAATCATCAATATTCAAACTTCAATCCTCAATCCTCAATCATCAATCCTCAATCTTCAATACTCAATCCTCAATCCTCAATTCTCAATCCTCAATACTGAATCCTCAATCCTCAATCCTTAATAATCAATTTTCAATCCTCAATCCTCAATACTCAGTCATCAATCCTCAATCTTCAATACTCAATCCTCAATCCTCAATCCTCTATCCTCAATCCTCAACCCTCAGACCTCATTATCAATTCTCAATTCTCAATCCTCAATCCTCAGTCCTCAATCCTCAATCCTCTATCTTCAATCCTCAATACTCAATCCTCCATCTTCAATCCTCAATCCTCAATCCTCAATCCTCAGTCCTCAACCCTCATTCTTCAATCCTCAATACCCAATCCTCCATCTTCAATCCTCAATCCTCAATCCCCAATTCTCAATCCTCAATCCTCAGTCCTCAACCCTCATTCTTCAATCCTCAATACCCAATCCTCAATCTTCAATCCTCAATCCTCAATCCCCAATTCTCAATCCTCAATCATCAGTCCTCAGTCCTCAAACCTCAATCCTCAACCCTCAGCCCTCATCGTCAATCCTCAATCCTCAATCCTCAAACCCTAACCTTCAATCCTCAATCCTCAATGCCGAATTCTCAATCCTCAAACCTCAGTCCTCAGTCCTCAAACCTCAATCCTCAACCCTCAGCCCTCATCGTCAATCCTCAATCCTCAATCCTCAATCCTTAGCCTTCAATCCTCAATACTCAATCTTCAATCCTCAATCCTCAATTCCCAACCCTCAATTCTCAATCCTCAATCCTCAGTCCTCAATTCTCAATACTCAATCGTCAGTCTTCAATCCTCAATCCTCAATCCTCAATCCGCAATCCTCAATCCTCAATCATCAATCCTCAATCTTCAATACTCAATACTCAATCGTCCGTCTTCTATCCTCAATACTCAATCTTCAATCCTCAACACTCAATCCTCGATCCTCAATCCTCAATCCTCATTCTTCAATCCTCACTACCCAATCCTCAATCTTCAATCCTCAATCCTCAATCCTCAATTCTCAATCCTCTATCATCAATCCTAAATACTAAATCTTCAATCCTCAATCCTCAATCCTCAATCCTCAATCCTCAATCTTCAATCGTCAATACTCATTCTTCAATCCTCAATCCTCAACCCTCAACCCTCAATTTTCATTCCTCAATCCTCAATCCTCAATCCTCAATCCTCATTCTTCAATCCTCAATACCCAATCCTCAATCTTCAATCCTCAATCCACAATCCTCAATTCTCAACCCTCAATCCTCAGTCCTCAGTCCTCAAACCTCAATCCTCAACCCTCAGCACTCATCGTCAATCCCCAACCCTCAATCCTCAATCCTCAATCTTCAATCCTCAATACTCACTCTTCAATCCTCAATCCTCAATCCACAATACTCAATCCTCATTCTTCAATCCCCAATACCCAATCCTCAATCTTCAATCCTCATACCTCAATCCTCAACCCTCAGCCCTCATCCTCAATCCTCAATCCTCAGTCTTCAATCCTCAATCCTCAATCCTCAATCCTCAATCCCCAATCCTCAATCCTCAATCCTCAATCTTGAATCCGCAATACTCAATCTTCAATCCTCAATCCTCAATCCTCAATCATCAATCCTCAATCCTCAATCGTCAGTCTTCAACCCTCAATACTCAATCTTCAAACCTCAACACACAATCCTCAATCCTCAATCCTCAATTCTTATTCTCCACTCCTCAATACCCAATCTTCAATCTGCAATCCTCAATCCTCAATCCTCAATCATCAATCCTCAATCCTCAATCGTCAGTCTTCAACCCTCAATACTCAATCTTCAAACCTCACCACACAATCCTCAATCCTCAATCCTCAATTCTCATTCTCCAATCCTCAATACCCAATCCTCAATCTTCAATCCTCAATCCTCAATCCTCAATTCTCAATCCTCAATCCTCAATCCTCAGTCCTCAATCATCAATCCTCAATCTTCAACACTCAATCCTCAATCCTCAATCCTCAATCCTCATTCCTCAATCATCAATCCTTATTCTTCAATACTCAATCCTCAATCCTCAATCGTCAGTCTTCTATCCTCAATACTCAATCTCCAATCCTCAACAATCAATCCTCAATCCTCAATCCTCAATCCTCATTCTTCAATCCTCAATACCCAATCCTCAATCATGAATCTTCAATCCTCAATCCTCAGTCCTCAATCCTCTATCCTCAATCGTCAGTCTTCAATCCTCAATACTCAATCTTCAATCCTCAATCCCCAAACCTCAATCCTCAATCCTCATTCTTCAATCCTCAATACCCAATACACAATCTTCAATCATCAATCCTCAATCCTCAATCCTCATTTCTCAATGCTCTATCCTCAGTCCTCAGTCCTCAAACCTCATTCTTCAATCCTCAATACCCAATCCTCAATCATCAATCTTCAATCCTCAATCCTCAGTCCTCAATCCTCTATCCTCAATCCTCAATCTTCAATCGTCAATACTCATTCTTCAATCCTCAATCCTCAACCCTCAACCCTCAATTTTCATTCCTCAATCCTCAATCCTCAATCCTCAATCCTCATTCTTCAATCCTCAATACCCAATCCTCAATCTTCAATACTCAATCCTCAATCCTCAATCCTCGATCCTCATTCCTCAATCATCAATCCACAATCCTCAGTCCTCAGTCCTCAAACCTCAATCCTCAATCCTCAATCCCCAATCCTCAATCCTCAGTCCTGAATCATCAATCCTCAATCTTCAATACTCAATCCTCAATCCTCAATCCTCAATCCTCATTCCTCAATCATCAATCCTTAATCTTCAGTACTCAATCCTCAATCCTCAACCGTCAGTCTTCTATTCTCAATACTCAATCTTCAACCCTCAACACTCAATCCTCAATCCTCAAACCTCAATCCTCATTCTTCAGTCCTCAATACCCAATTCTCAATCATCAATCTTCAATCCTCAATCCTCAGTCCTCAATCCTCAATCCTCAATCGTCAGTCTTCAATCCTCAATACTCAATCTTCAATCCTCAATACTAAATCTTCAATCCTCAATCCTCAATCCTCAATCCTCAATCCTCAACCCTCATTCTACAATCCTCAATACTCAATCTTGAATCATCAATCCTCAACTCTCAATCCTCAATCCTCAATCCTCAATCGTCACTCCTCAGTCCCCAATCCTCAATCTTCAATCCTCAATCCTCAATCCTCAATCCTCAACCCTCAATCCTCAATACTCAATCCTCAATCATCAATCCTCAATCTTCAATACTCAATACTCAATCCTCAATCCCCAATCCTCAATCCACAATCCTCAATCCTCAACCTTCAATACTCATTCCTCAATCCTCAATACTCAACCATCAATCCTCAGTTCTCAACACTCAATAGAATATCCTGTATTCTCAGGATTCAATACTCAAACCTCAATCCTCAACCCTCAGCCCTCATCCTCCGTCCTCAATCCTCAATCCTCAATCCTCAACCTTGAGTCCCCGATACTCAATTTTCAATCCTCAATCCTCAATCCTCAATCCTCAATCCTCAATCCTCAGTCATCAATACTCAATCTTCAATACTCAATCCTCAATCCTCAATCCTCAATCCTCAATCCTCAATCCTCAATCCTCAATCCTCATTCCTCAAACCTCAATCCACAACCCTCAGTCCTCATCCTCAATTCTCAATTCTCAATCCTCAATCCTCAATCCTCAACCTTCAATCCTTAATAATCAATTTTCAATCCTCAATCCTCAATACTCAGTCATCAATCGTCAATCTTCAATACTCAATCCTCAATCCTCAATCCTCTATCCTCAATCCTCAACCCTCAGTCCTCATTATCAGTTCTCAATTCTCAATCCTCAATCTTCAGTCCTCAATCCTCAGTCCTCAATGATCAATCCTCAATCCTCAATCTTCAATCCTCAATACACAATATTCAATCCTCAATACTCAATCCTCAATCGTCAATCTTCAGTCCTCAATACTCAATCCTCAATCCTCAATCCTCAAACCTCAATCCTCAACCCTCATGCTTCAATCCTCAATACCCAATACACAATCTTCAATCATCAACCCTCAATCCTCAATCCTCATTTCTCAATGCTCTATCCTCAGTCCTCAGTCCTCAAACCTCAATCCTCAACCGTCAGCCCCCATCCTCAATCCTCAATCCTCAATCTTCAATCCTCAGTCCTCAACAATCTGTTGTCAATCCTCAATCCTCAATAGAATATCCTCAATTCAAGGTTTTCAATAGTCAATACTCAATCTGCAATCTTCAAACCTCTATCCACAAACATCAGTTCTCATCACTCAACACTCAATCCTCAGTCCTCAATCATCAATCCTCAATCTTCAATACTCAATCCTCAATCCTCAATCCTCAATCCTCATTCCTCAATCATCAATCCTCAATCTTCAACACTCAATCCTCAATCCTCAATCGTCAGTCTTCTGTCCTCAATACTCAATCTTCAATCCTCAATCCTCAATCCTCAATCTTCAATCCTCAATACTCAATCTGCAATCCTCAATCATCAATCCTCAAACCTCAATCCTCAATCCTCATTCTTCAATCCTCAATACCCAATCCTCAACCTTCAATCCTCAATCCTCAATCCTCAATTCTCAATCCTCAATCCTTAACCCTCAGACCTCAAACATCAATATTCAACCCTCGGTCCTCGTCCTCAATACACAAACCTCAATCCTCAGTCCTCAATATTCAATCATCAATATTCAATCTTCAATCCTCAATCCTCAATCATCAATCCTCAATCTTCAATACTCAATCCTCAATCCTCAATTCTCAATCCTCAATACTGAATCCTCAATCTTCAATCCTTAATAATCAATTTTCAATCCTCAATCCTCAATACTCAGTCATCAATCCTCAATCTTCAATACTCAATCCTCAATCCTCAATCCTCTATCCTCAACCCTCAACCCTCAGACCTCATTATCAATTCTCAATTCTCAATCCTCAATCCTCAGTCCTCAATCCTCAGTCCTCAATGATCAATCCTCAATCCTCAATCTTCAATCCTCAATACTCAATCTTCAATCCTCAATCCTCAATCCTCAATCGTCACTCTTCAATCCTCAATACTCAATCTTCAATCCTCAATCCTCAATCCTCAATCGTCAATCTTCAGTCCTCAATACTCAATCCTCAATCCTCAATCTTCAATCGTCAATACTCATTCTTCAATCCTCAATCCTCAACCCTCAACCCTCAATTTTCATTCCTCAATCCTCAATCCTCAATCCTCAATCCTCATTCTTCAATCCTCAATACCCAATCCTCAATCTTCAATCCTCAATCCTCAATCCTCAATTCTCAATCCTCAATCCTCAGTCCTCAGTCCCCAAACCTCAATCCTCAACCCTCAGCACTCACCGTCAATCCCCAATCCTCAATCCTCAATCCTCAATTTTCAATCCTCAATACTCAATCCTCAGTCCTCAATCCTCAATCCTCAATCGTCAATCCTCAGTCCTCAATCCTCAATCTTCAATCCTCAATACTCAATCCTCAAACTTCAACCCTCAATCCTCAATCCTCAATCCTCAGTCCTAAATCCTCATTCGTCAGTCTTCAATCCTCAATACTCAATCTTCAATCCTCAATCCATAGTCCTCAAACCTCAATTCTGAATCCTCAATCCTGAATCCTCAATCTTCGGCCCTCAGTCCTCAACAATCTGTTGTCAATCCTCAATCCTCAATAGAATATCCTCAATTCAAAGTTTTCAATACTCAATACTCAATCTGCAATCTTCAAACCTCTATCCACAAACATCAATTCTCATCACTCAACACTCAACACTCAGTCCTCAATCATCAAACCTCAATCTTCAATACTCAATCCTCAATCCTCAATCCTCAATCCTCAATCCTCAATCGTCAATCTTCAGTCCTCAATCCTCAATCTTCAATCCTCAATACTCAATCCTCAAACTTCAACCCTCAATCCTCAATCCTCAATCCTCAGTCCTAAATCCTCATTCGTCAGTCTTCAATCCTCAATACTCAATCTTCAATCCTCAATCCATAGTCCTCAAACCTCAATTCTCAATCCTCAATCCTCAGTCCTCAGTCCCCAAACCTCAATCCTCAACCCTCAGCACTCACCGTCAATCCCCAATACCCAATCCTCAATCTTCAATCCTCAATCCTCAATCCCCAATTCTCAATCCTCAATCCTCAGTCCTCAGTCCTCAAACCTCAATCCTCAACCCTCAGCCCTAGTCGTCAATCCTCAATCCTCAATCCTCAATCCCTAACCTTCAATTCTCAATCCTCAATCCCCAATTCTCAATCCTCAAACCTCAGTCCTCAGTCCTCAAACCTCAATCCTCAACCCTCAGCCCTCATCGTCAATCCTCAATCCTCAATCCTCAATCCTTAGCCTTCAATCCTCAATACTCAATCTTCAATCCTCAATCCTCAATTCTCAACCCTCAATCCTCAATCCTCAATCCTCAGTCCTCAATTCTCAATACTCAATCGTCAGTCTTCAATCCTCAATCCTCAATCCTCAATCCTCAATCCTCAATCCTCAACCATCAATCCTCAATCTTCAATACTCAATACTCAATCGTCCGTCTTCTATCCTCAATACTCAATCTTCAATCCTCAACACTCAATCCTCAATCCTCAATCCTCAATCCTCATTCTTCAATCCTCACTACCCAATCCTCAATCTTCAATCCTCAATCCTCAATCCTCAATTCTCAATCCTCTATCTTCAATCCTAAATACTAAATCTTCAATCCTCAATCCTCAATCCTCAATCCTCAATCCTCAATCTTCAATCGTCAATACTCATTCTTCAATCCTCAATCCTCAACCCTCAACCCTCAATTTTCCTTCCTCAATCCTCAATCCTCAATCCTCAATCCTCATTCTTCAATCCTCAATACCCAATCCTCAATCTTCAATCCTCAATCCACAATCCTCAATTCTCAACCCTCAATCCTCAGTCCTCAGTCCTCAAACCTCAATCCTCAACCCTCAGCACTCATCGTCAATCCCCAACCCTCAATCCTCAATCCTCAATCTTCAATCCTCAATACTCACTCTTCAATCCTCAATCCTCAATCCACAATACTCAATCCTCATTCTTCAATCCCCAATACCCAATCCTCAATCTTCAATCCTCATACCTCAATCCTCAACCCTCAGCCCTCATCCTCAATCCTCAATCCTCAGTCTTCAATCCTCAATCCTCAATCCTCAATCCTCAATCCCCAATCCTCAATCCTCAATCCTCAATCTTGAATCCGCAATACTCAATCTTCAATCCTCAATCCTCAATCCTCAATCATCAATCCTCAATCCTCAATCGTCAGTCTTCAACCCTCAATACTCAATCTTCAAACCTCAACACACAATCCTCAATCCTCAATCCTCAATTCTCATTCTCCACTCCTCAATACCCAATCTTCAATCTTCAATCCTCAATCCTCAATCCTCAATCATCAATCCTCAATCCTCAATCGTCAGTCTTCAACCCTCAATACTCAATCTTCAAACCTCAACACACAATCCTCAATCCTCAATCCTCAATTCTCATTCTCCAATCCTCAATACCCAATCCTCAATCTTCAATCCTCAATCCTCAATCCTCAATTCTCAATCCTCAATCCTCAATCCTCAGTCCTCAATCATCAATCCTCAATCTTCAACACTCAATCCTCAATCCTCAATCCTCAATCCTCATTCCTCAATCATCAATCCTTATTCTTCAATACTCAATCCTCAATCCTCAATCGTCAGTCTTCTATCCTCAATACTCAATCTCCAATCCTCAACAATCAATCCTCAATCCTCAATCCTCAATCCTCATTCTTCAATCCTCAATACCCAATCCTCAATCATCAATCTTCAATCCTCAATCCTCAGTCCTCAATCCTCTATCCTCAATCGTCAGTCTTCAATCCTCAATACTCAATCTTCAATCCTCAATCCCCAAACCTCAATCCTCAATCCTCATTCTTCAATCCTCAATACCCAATACACAATCTTCAATCATCAATCCTCAATCCTCAATCCTCATTTCTCAATGCTCTATCCTCAGTCCTCAGTCCTCAAACCTCATTCTTCAATCCTCAATACCCAATCCTCAATCATCAATCTTCAATCCTCAATCCTCAGTCCTCAATCCTCTATCCTCAATCCTCAATCTTCAATCGTCAATACTCATTCTTCAATCCTCAATCCTCAACCCTCAACCCTCAATTTTCATTCCTCAATCCTCAATCCTCAATCCTCAATCCTCATTCTTCAATCCTCAATACCCAATCCTCAATCTTCAATCCTCAATCCTCAATCCTCAATTCTCAATCCTCAATCCTCAGTCCTCAGTCCTCAAACCTCAATCCTCAACCCTCAGCACTCATCGTCAATCCCCAATCCTCAATCCTCAATCCTCAATCTTCAATCCTCAATACTCACTCTTCAATCCTCAATCCTCAATCCACAATACTCAATCCTCATTCTTCAATCCCCAATACCCAGTCCTCAATCTTCAATCCTCAGACCTCAATCCTCAACCCTCAGCCCTCATCCTCAATCCTCAATCCTCAGTCTTCAATCCTCAATCCTCAATTCTCAATCCTCAATCCCCAATCCTCAATCCTCAATCCTCAATCTTGAATCCTCAATACTCAATCTTCAATCCTCAATCCTCAATCCTCAATCATCAATCCTCAATCCTCAATCGTCAGTCTTCAACCCTCAATACTCAATCTTCAAACCTCAACACACAATCCTCAATCCTCAATCCTCAATTCTCATTCTCTAATCCTCAATACCCAATCCTCAATCTTCATTACTCAATCCTCAATCCTCAATCCTCGATCCTCATTCCTCAATCATCAATCCACAATCCTCAGTCCTCAGTCCTCAAACCTCAATCCTCAATCCTCAATACCCAATCCTCAATCCTCAGTCCTGAATCATCAATCCTCAATCTTCAATACTCAATCCTCAATCCTCAATCCTCAATCCTCATTCCTCAATCATCAATCCTTAATCTTCAGTACTCAATCCTCAATCCTCAATCGTCAGTCTTCTATCCTCAATACTCAATCTTCAACCCTCAACACTCAATCCTCAATCCTCAAACCTCAATCCTCATTCTTCAGTCCTCAATACCCAATCCTCTATCATCAATCTTCAATCCTCAATCCTCAGTCCTCAATCCTCAATCCTCAATCGTCAGTCTTCAATCCTCAATACTCAATCTTCAATCCTCAATACTAAATCTTCAATCCTCAATCCTCAATCCTCAATCCTCAATCCTCAACCCTCATTCTACAATCCTCAATACTCAATCTTGAATCATCAATCCTCAACTCTCAATCCTCAATCCTCAATCCTCAATCGTCACTCCTCAGTCCCCAATCCTCAATCTTCAATCCTCAATCCTCAATCCTCAATCCTCAACCCTCAATCCTCAATACTCAATCCTCAATCATCAATCCTCAATCTTCAATACTCAATACTCAATCCTCAATCCCCAATCCTCAATCCACAATCCTCAATCCTCAACCTCCAATACTCATTCCTCAATCCTCAATACTCAACCATCAATCCTCAGTTCTCAACACTCAATAGAATATCCTGAATTCTCAGGATTCAATACTCAAACCTCAATCCTCAACCCTCAGCCCTCATCCTCCGTCCTCAATCCTCAATCCTCAATCCTCAACCTTGAGTCCCCGATACTCAATTTTCAATCCTCAATCCTCAATCCTCAATCCTCAATCCTCAATCCTCAGTCATCAATACTCAATCTTCAATACTCAATCCTCAATCCTCAATCCTCAATCCTCAATCCTCAATCCTCAATCCTCAATCCTCATTCCTCAAACCTCAATCCACAACCCTCAGTCCTCATCCTCAATTCTCAATTCTCAATCCTCAATCCTCAATCCTCAACCTTCAATCCTTAATAATCAATTTTCAATCCTCAATCCTCAATACTCAGTCATCAATCGTCAATCTTCAATACTCAATCCTCAATCCTCAATCCTCTATCCTCAATCCTCAACCCTCAGTCCTCATTATCAGTTCTCAATTCTCAATCCTCAATCCTCAGTCCTCAATCCTCAGTCCTCAATGATCAATCCTCAATCCTCAATCTTCAATCCTCAATACACAATATTCAATCCTCAATACTCAATCCTCAATCGTCAATCTTCAGTCCTCAATACTCAATCCTCAATCCTCAATCCTCAAACCTCAATCCTCAACCCTCATGCTTCAATCCTCAATACCCAATACACAATCTTCAATCATCAACCCTCAATCCTCAATCCTCATTTCTCAATGCTCTATCCTCAGTCCTCAGTCCTCAAACCTCAATCCTCAACCGTCAGCCCCCATCCTCAATCCTCAATCCTCAATCTTCAATCCTCAGTCCTCAACAATCTGTTGTCAATCCTCAATCCTCAATAGAATATCCTCAATTCAAGGTTTTCAATAGTCAATACTCAATCTGCAATCTTCAAACCTCTATCCACAAACATCAGTTCTCATCACTCAACACTCAATCCTCAGTCCTCAATCATCAATCCTCAATCTTCAATACTCAATCCTCAATCCTCAATCCTCAATCCTCATTCCTCAATCATCAATCCTCAATCTTCAACACTCAATCCTCAATCCTCAATCGTCAGTCTTCTGTCCTCAATACTCAATCTTCAATCCTCAATCCTCAATCCTCAATCTTCAATCCTCAGTACTCAATCTGCAATCCTCAATCATCAATCCTCAAACCTCAATCCTCAATCCTCATTCTTCAATCCTCAATACCCAATCCTCAACCTTCAATCCTCAATCCTCAATCCTCAATTCTCAATCCTCAATCCTTAACCCTCAGACCTCAAACATCAATATTCAACCCTCGGTCCTCGTCCTCAATACACAAACCTCAATCCTCAGTCCTCAATATTCAATCATCAATATTCAATCTTCAATCCTCAATCCTCAATCATCAATCCTCAATCTTCAATACTCAATCCTCAATCCTCAATTCTCAATCCTCAATACTGAATCCTCAATCTTCAATCCTTAATAATCAATTTTCAATCCTCAATCCTCAATACTCAGTCATCAATCCTCAATCTTCAATACTCAATCCTCAATCCTCAATCCTCTATCCTCAATCCTCAACCCTCAGACCTCATTATCAATTCTCAATTCTCAATCCTCAATCCTCAGTCCTCAATCCTCAGTCCTCAATGATCAATCCTCAATCCTCAATCTTCAATCCTCAATACTCAATCTTCAATCCTCAATCCTCAATCCTCAATCGTCAATCTTCAATCCTCAATACTCAATCTTCAATCCTCAATCCTCAATCCTCAATCGTCAATCTTCAGTCCTCAATACTCAATCCTCAATCCTCAATCTTCAATCGTCAATACTCATTCTTCAATCCTCAATCCTCAACCCTCAACCCTCAATTTTCATTCCTCAATCCTCAATCCTCAATCCTCAATCCTCATTCTTCAATCCTCAATACCCAATCCTCAATCTTCAATCCTCAATCCTCAATCCTCAATTCTCAATCCTCAATCCTCAGTCCTCAGTCCCCAAACCTCAATCCTCAACCCTCAGCACTCACCGTCAATCCCCAATCCTCAATCCTCAATCCTCAATTTTCAATCCTCAATACTCAATCCTCAGTCCTCAATCCTCAATCCTCAATCGTCAATCCTCAGTCCTCAATCCTCAATCTTCAATCCTCAATACTCAATCCTCAAACTTCAACCCTCAATCCTCAATCCTCAATCCTCAGTCCTAAATCCTCATTCGTCAGTCTTCAATCCTCAATACTCAATCTTCAATCCTCAATCCATAGTCCTCAAACCTCAATTCTGAATCCTCAATCCTGAATCCTCAATCTTCGGCCCTCAGTCCTCAACAATCTGTTGTCAATCCTCAATCCTCAATAGAATATCCTCAATTCAAAGTTTTCAATACTCAATACTCAATCTGCAATCTTCAATACCCAATCCTCAATCTGCAATCCTCAATCATCAATCCTCAAACCTCAATCCTCAATCCTCATTCTTCAATCCTCAATCCTCAATCCTCAATTCTCAATCCTCAATCCTCAGTCCTCAGTCCCCAAACCTCAATCCTCAACCCTCAGCACTCACCGTCAATCCCCAATCCTCAATCCTCAATCCTCAATTTTCAATCCTCAATCCTCAATCCTCAATTTTCAATCCTCAATACTCAATCCTCAGTCCTCAATCCTCAATCCTCAATCGTCAATCCTCAGTCCTCAATCCTCAATCTTCAATCCTCAATACTCAATCCTCAAACTTCAACCCTCAATCCTCAATCCTCAATCCTAAGTCCTAAATCCTCATTCGTCAGTCTTCAATCCTCAATACTCAATCTTCAATCCTCAATCCATAGTCCTCAAACCTCAATTCTCAATCCTCAATCCTCAGTCCTCAGTCCCCAAACCTCAATCCTCAACCCTCAGCACTCACCGTCAATCCCCAATACCCAATCCTCAATCTTCAATCCTCAATCCTCAATCCCCAATTCTCAATCCTCAATCCTCAGTCCTCAGACCTCAAACCTCAATCCTCAACCCTCAGCCCTAGTCGTCAATCCTCAATCCTCAATCCTCAATCCCTAACCTTCAATTCTCAATCCTCAATCCCCAATTCTCAATCCTCAAACCTCAGTCCTCAGTCCTCAAACCTCAATCCTCAACCCTCAGCCCTCATCGTCAATCCTCAATCCTCAATCCTCAATCCTTAGCCTTCAATCCTCAATACTCAATCTTCAATCCTCAATCCTCAATTCTCAACCCTCAATCCTCAATCCTCAATCCTCAGTCCTCAATTCTCAATACTCAATCGTCAGTCTTCAATCCTCAATCCTCAATCCTCAATCCTCAATCCTCAATCCTCAATCATCAATCCTCAATCTTCAATACTCAATACTCAATCGTCCGTCTTCTATCCTCAATACTCAATCTTCAATCCTCAACACTCAATCCTCAATCCTCAATCCTCAATCCTCATTCTTCAATCCTCACTACCCAATCCTCAATCTTCAATCCTCAATCCTCAATCCTCAATTCTCAATCCTCTATCTTCAATCCTAAATACTAAATCTTCAATCCTCAATCCTCAATCCTCAATCCTCAATCCTCAATCTTCAATCGTCAATACTCATTCTTCAATCCTCAATCCTCAACCCTCCACCCTCAATTTTCATTCCTCAATCCTCAATCCTCAATCCTCAATCCTCATTCTTCAATCCTCAATACCCAATCCTCAATCTTCAATCCTCAATCCTCAATCCTCAATTCTCAATCCTCAATCCTCAGTCCTCAGTCCTCAAACCTCAATCCTCAACCCTTAGCACTCATCGTCAATCCCCAATCCTCAATCCTCAATCCTCAATCTTCAATCCTCAATACTCACTCTTCAATCCTCAATCCTCAATCCACAATACTCAATCCTCATTCTTCAATCCCCAATACCCAATCCTCAATCTTCAATCGTCAAACCTCAATCCTCAACCCTCAGCCCTCATCCTCAATCCTCAATCCTCAGTCTTCAATCCTCAATCCTCAATCCTCAATCCTCAATCCCCAATCCTCAATCCTCAATCCTCAATCTTGAATCCGCAATACTCAATCTTCAATCCTCAATCCTCAATCCTCAATCATCAATCCTCAATCCTCAATCGTCAGTCTTCAACCCTCAATACTCAATCTTCAAACCTCAACACACAATCCTCAATCCTCAATCCTCAATTCTCATTCTCCAATCCTCAATACCCAATCCTCAATCTTCAATCCTCAATCCTCAATCCTCAATTCTCAATCCTCAATCCTCAATCCTCAGTCCTCAATCATCAATCCTCAATCTTCAACACTCAATCCTCAATCCTCAATCCTCAATCCTCATTCCTCAATCATCAATCCTTAATCTTCAATACTCAATCCTCAATCCTCAATCGTCAGTCTTCTATCCTCAATACTCAATCTTCAATCCTCAACAATCAATCCTCATTCCTCAATCCTCAATCCTCATTCTTCAATCCTCAATACCCAATCCTCAATCATCAATCTTCAATCCTCAATCCTCAGTCCTCAATCCTCTATCCTCAATCGTCAGTCTTCAATCCTGAATACTCAATCTTCAATCCTCAATCCCCAAACCTCAATCCTCAATCCTCATTCTTCAATCCTCAATACCCAATACACAATCTTCAATCATCAATCCTCAATCCTCAATCCTCATTTCTCAATGCTCTATCCTCAGTCCTCAGTCCTCAAACCTCATTCTTCAATCCTCAATACCCAATCCTCAATCATCAATCTTCAATCCTCAATCCTCAGTCCTCAATCCTCTATCCTCAATCCTCAATCTTCAATCGTCAATACTCATTCATCAATCCTCAATCCTCAACCGTCAACCCTCAATTTTCATTCCTCAATCCTCAATCCTCAATCCTCAATCCTCATTCTTCAATCCTCAATACACAATCCTCAATCTTCAATCCTCAATCCTCAATCCTCAATTCTCAATCCTCAATCCTCAGTCCTCAGTCCTCAAACCTCAATCCTCAACCCTCAGCACTCATCGTCAATCCCCAATCCTCAATCCTCAATCCTCAATCTTCAATCCTCAATACTCACTCTTCAATCCTCAATCCTCAATCCACAATACTCAATCCTCATTCTTCAATCCCCAATACCCAATCCTCAATCTTCAATCCTCAAACCTCAAACCTCAACCCTCAGCCCTCATCCTCAATCCTCAATCCTCAGTCTTCAATCCTCAATCCTCAATCCTCAATCCTCAATCCCCAATCCTCAATCCTCAATCCTCAATCTTGAATCCTGAATACTCAATCTTCAATCCTCAATCCTCAATCCTCAATCATCAATCCTCAATCCTCAATCGTCAGTCTTCAACCCTCAATACTCAATCTTCAAACCTCAACACACAATCCTCAATCCTCAATCCTCAATTCTCATTCTCTAATCCTCAATACCCAATCCTCAATCTTCAATACTCAATCCTCAATCCTCAATCCTCGATCCTCATTCCTCAATCATCAATCCACAATCCTCAGTCCTCAGTCCTCAAACCTCAATCCTCAATCCTCAATCCCCAATCCTCAATCCTCAGTCCTGAATCATCAATCCTCAATCTTCAATACTCAATCCTCAATCCTCAATCCTCAATCCTCATTCCTCAATCATCAATCCTTAATCTTCAGTACTCAATCCTCAATCCTCAATCGTCAGTCTTCTATCCTCAATACTCAATCTTCAACCCTCAACACTCAATCCTCAATCCTCAATCCTCAATCCTCATTCTTCAGTCCTCAATACCCAATCCTCAATCATCAATCTTCAATCCTCAATCCTCAGTCCTCAATCCTCAATCCTCAATCGTCAGTCTTCAATCCTCAATACTCAATCTTCAATCCTCAATACTAAATCTTCAATTCTCAATCCTCAATCCTCAATCCTCAATCCTCAAACCTCATTCTACAATCCTCAATACTCAATCTTGAATCATCAATCCTCAACTCTCAATCCTCAATCCTCAATCCTCAATCGTCACTCCTCAGTCCCCAATCCTCAATCTTCAATCCTCAATCCTCAATCCTCAATCCTCAACCCTCAATCCTC
Organism: Calliopsis andreniformis; assembly: GCF_051401765.1. NCBI lineage: Eukaryota > Metazoa > Arthropoda > Insecta > Hymenoptera > Andrenidae > Calliopsis > Calliopsis andreniformis. Next base: position 97,184 of record NW_027480845.1, on the reverse strand, counting down.
AATACTAAATCCTCAATCATCAATCCTCAATCTTCAATACTCAATACTCAATCCTCAATCACCAATCCTCAATCCACAATCCTCAATCCTCAACCTTCAATACTCATTCCTCAATCCTCAATACTCAACCATCAATCCTCAGTTCTCAACACTCAATAGAATATCCTGAATTCTCAGGATTCAATACTCAAACCTCAATCCTCAACCCTCAGCCCTCATCCTCCGTCCTCAATCCTCAATCCTCAATCCTCAACCTTGAGTCCCCGATACTCAATTTTCAATCCTCAATCCTCAATCCTCAATCCTCAATCCTCAATCCTCAGTCATCAATACTCAATCTTCAATACTCAATCCTCAATCCTCAATCCTCAATCCTCAATCCTCAATCCTCAATCCTCAATCCTCATTCCTCAAACCTCAATCCACAACCCTCAGTCCTCATCCTCAATTCTCAATTCTCAATCCTCAATCCTCAATCCTCAACCTTCAATACTTAATAATCAATTTTCAATCCTCAATCCTCAATACTCAGTCATCAATCGTCAATCTTCAATACTCAATCCTCAATCCTCAATCCTCTATCCTCAATCCTCAACCCTCAGTCCTCATTATCAGTTCTCAATTCTCAATCCTCAATCCTCAGTCCTCAATCCTCAGTCCTCAATGATCAATCCTCAATCCTCAATCTTCAATCCTCAATACTCAATATTCAATCCTCAATACTCAATCCTCAATCGTCAATCTTCAGTCCTCAATACTCAATCCTCAATCCTCAATCCTCAAACCTCAATCCTCAACCCTCATGCTTCAATCCTCAATACCCAATACACAATCTTCAATCATCAACCCTCAATCCTCAATCCTCATTTCTCAATGCTCTATCCTCAGTCGTCAGTCCTCAAACCTCAATCCTCAACCGTCAGCCCCCATCCTCAATCCTCAATCCTCAATCTTCAATCCTCAGTCCTCAACAATCTGTTGTCAATCCTCAATCCTCAATAGAATATCCTCAATTCAAGGTTTTCAATAGTCAATACTCAATCTGCAATCTTCAAACCTCTATCCACAAACATCAGTTCTCATCACTCAACACTCAATCCTCAGTCCTCAATCATCAATCCTCAATCTTCAATACTCAATCCTCAATCCTCAATCGTCAATCCTCATTCCTCAATCATCAATCCTCAATCTTCAACACTCAATCCTCAATCCTCAATCGTCAGTCTTCTGTCCTCAGTACTCAATCTTCAATCCTCAATCCTCAATCCTCAATCTTCAATCCTCAATACTCAATCTGCAATCCTCAATCATCAATCCTCAAACCTCAATCCTCAATCCTCATTCTTCAATCCTCAATACCCAATCCTCAACCTTCAATCCTCAATCCTCAATCCTCAATTCTCAATCCTCAATCCTTAACCCTCAGACCTCAAACATCAATATTCAACCCTCGGTCCTCGTCCTCAATACACAAACCTCAATCCTCAGTCCTCAATATTCAATCATCAATATTCAATCTTCAATCCTCAATCCTCAATCATCAATCCTCAATCTTCAATACTCAATCCTCAATCCTCAATTCTCAATCCTCAATACTGAATCCTCAATCTTCAATCCTTAATAATCAATTTTCAATCCTCAATCCTCAATACTCAGTCATCAATCCTCAATCTTCAATACTCAATCCTCAATCCTCAATCCTCTATCCTCAATCCTCAACCCTCAGACCTCATTATCAATTCTCAATTCTCAATCCTCAATCCTCAGTCCTCAATCCTCAGTCCTCAATGATCAATCCTCAATCCTCAATCTTCAATCCTCAATACTCAATCTTCAATCCTCAATCCTCAATCCTCAATCGTCAATCTTCAATCCTCAATACTCAATCCTCAATCCTCAATCCTCAATCCACAATACTCAATCCTCATTCTTCAATCCCCAATACCCAATCCTCAATCTTCAATCCTCATACCTCAATCCTCAACCCTCAGCCCTCATCCTCAATCCTCAATCCTCAGTCTTCAATCCTCAATCCTCAATCCTCAATCCTCAATCCCCAATCCTCAATCCTCAATCCTCAATCTTGAATCCGCAATACTCAATCTTCAATCCTCAATCCTCAATCCTCAATCATCAATCCTCAATCCTCAATCGTCAGTCTTCAACCCTCAATACTCAATCTTCAAACCTCAACACACAATCCTCAATCCTCAATCCTCAATTCTCATTCTCGACTCCTCAATACCCAATCTTCAATCTTCAATCCTCAATCCTCAATCCTCAATTCTCAATCCTCAATCCTCAGTCCTCAGTCCTCAAACCTCAATCCTCAACCCTCAGCCCTCATCCTCAATACTGAATCCTCAATTCTCAATCCTCAATCTTCAATCCTCAATCCTCAGTCCTCAAACCTCAATTCTGAATCCTCAATCCTGAATCCTCAATCTTCGGCCCTCAGTCCTCAACAATCTGTTGTCAATCCTCAATCCTCAATAGAATATCCTCAATTCAAAGTTTTCAATACTCAATACTCAATCTGCAATCTTCAAACCTCTATCCACAAACATCAATTCTCATCACTCAACACTCAACACTCAGTCCTCAATGTTCAATCCTCAATCCTCCATTCCCAATCTTCAATCCTCAATACTGAATCTTCAATCCTCAATCCTCAATCCACAAGCCTCAGCCCTCAGTCCTCAAACCTCAATCCTCAATCCACAATCACCAATCCTCAATCCTCAGTCCTCAATCATCAATCCTCAATCTTCAACACTCAATCCTCAATCCTCAATCCTCAATCCTCATTCCTCAATCATCAATCCTCAACCCTCAGCCCTCATCGTCAATCCGCAATCCTCAATCCTCAATCCTTAGCCTTCAATCCTCAATACTCAATCTTCAATCCTCAATCCTCAATTCTCAACCCTCAATCCTCAATGCTCAATCCTCAGTCCTCAATTCTCAATACTCAATCGTCAGTCTTCAATCCTCAATCCTCAATCCTCAATCCTCAATCCTCAATCCTCAATCATCAATCCTCAATCTTCAATACTCAATACTCAATCGTCCGTCTTCTATCCTCAATACTCAATCTTCAATCCTCAACACTCAATCCTCAATCCTCAATCCTCAATCCTCATTCTTCAATCCTCACTACCCAATCCTCAATCTTCAATCCTCAATCCTCAATCCTCAATTCTCAATCCTCTATCTTCAATCCTCAGTCCTCAACACTCATTCTTCAATCCTCAATACCCAATCCTCAACCTTCAATCCTCAATCCTCAATCCCCAATTCTCAATCCTCAATCCTCAGTCCTCAACCCTCATTCTTCAATCCTCAATACCCAATCCTCAATCTTCAATCCTCAATCCTCAATCCCCAATTCTCAATCCTCAATCCTCAGTCCTCAGTCCTCAAACCTCAATCCTCAACCCTCAGCCCTCATCGTCAATCCTCAATCCTCAATCCTCAATCCCTAACCTTCAATCCTCAATCCTCAATCCCCAATTCTTAATCCTCAAACCTCAGTCCTCAGTCCTCAAACCTCAATCCTCAACCCTCAGCCCTCATCGTCAATCCTCAATCCTCAATCCTCAATCCTTAGCCTTCAATCCTCAATACTCAATCTTCAATCCTCAATCCTCAATTCTCAACCCTCAATCCTCAATCCTCAATCCTCAGTCCTCAATTCTCAATACTCAATCGTCAGTCTTCAATCCTCAATCCTCAATCCTCAATCCTCAATCCTCAATCCTCAATCATCAATCCTCAACCTTCAATACTCAATACTCAATCGTCCGTCTTCTATCCTCAATACTCAATCTTCAATCCTCAACACTCAATCCTCAACCTTCAATCCTCAATCCTCAATCCTCAATTCTCAATCCTCAATCCTTAACCCTCAGACCGCAAACATCATTATTCAACCCTCGGTCCTCGTCCTCAATACACAAACCTCAATCCTCAGTCCTCAATATTCAATCATCAATATTCAATCTTCAATCCTCAATCCTCAATCATCAATCCTCAATCTTCAATACTCAATCCTCAATCCTCAATTCTCAATCCTCAATACTGAATCCTCAATCCTCAATCCTTAATAATCAATTTTCAATCCTCAATACTCAATACTCAGTCATCAATCCTCAATCTTCAATACTCAATCCTCAATCCTCAATCCTCTATCCTCAATCCTCAACCCTCAGACCTCATTATCAATTCTCAATCCTCAATCCTCAATCCTCAGTCCTCAATCCTCAGTCCTCAATGATCAATCCTCAATCCTCAATCTTCAATCCTCAATACTCAATCTTCAATCCTCAATCCTCAATCCTCAATCGTCAATCTTCAGTCCTCAATACTCAATCCTCATTCCTCAATCTTCAATCGTCAATACTCATTCTTCAATCCTCAATCCTCAACCCTCAACCCTCAATTTTCATTCCCCAATCCTCAACCCTCAATCCTCAATCATCATTCTTCAATCCTCAATACCCAATCCTCAATCTTCAATCCTCAATCCTCAATCCTCAATTCTCAATCCTCAATCCTCAGTCCTCAGTTCTCAAACCTCAATCCTCAACCCCCAGCACTCATCGTCAATCCCCAATCCTCAATCCTCAATCCTCAATCCTCAATCTTCAATCCTCAATACTCAATCCTCAATCTTCAATCCTCAATCCTCAATCCTCAATCATCAGTCCTCAGTCCACAAACCTCAATCCTCAACCCTCAGCCCTCATCGTCAATCCTCAATCCTCAATCCTCAATCCCTAACCTTCAATCCTCAATCCTCAATCCCCAATTCTCAATCCTCAAACCTCAGTCCTCAGTCCTCAAACCTCAATCCTCAACCCTCAGCCCTCATCGTCAATCCTCAATCCTCAATCCTCAATCCTTAGCCTTCAATCCTCAATACTCAATCTTCAATCCTCAATCCTCAATTCCCAACCCTCACTCCTCAATGCTCAATCCTCAGTCCTCAATTCTCAATACTCAATCGTCAGTCTTCAATCCTCAATCCTCAATCCTCAATCCTCAATCCTCAATCCTCAATCATCAATCCTCAATCTTCAATACTCAATACTAAATCGTCCGTCTTCTATCCTCAATACTCAATCTTCAATCCTCAACACTCAATCCTCAATCCTCAATCCTCAATCCTCATTCTTCAATCCTCACTACCCAATCCTCAATCTTCAATCCTCAATCCTCAATCCTCAATTCTCAATCCTCTATCTTCAATCCTAAATACTAAATCTTCAATCCTCAATCCTCAATCCTCAATCCTCGATCCTCAATCTTCAATCGTCAATACTCATTCTTCAATCCTCAATCCTCAACCCTCAACCCTCAATTTTCATTCCTCAATCCTCAATCCTCAATCCTCAATCCTCATTCTTCAATCCTCAATACCCAATCCTCAATCTTCAATCCTCAATCCACAATCCTCAATTCTCAACCCTCAATCCTCAGTCCTCAGTCCTCAAACCTCAATCCTCAACCCTCAGCACTCATCGTCAATCCCCAACCCTCAATCCTCAATCCTCAATATTCAATCCTCAATACTCACTCTTCAATCCTCAATCCTCAATCCACAATACTCAATCCTCATTCTTCAATACCCAATACCCAATCCTCAATCTTCAATCCTCATACCTCAATCCTCAACCCTCAGCCCTCATCCTCAATCCTCAATCCTCAGTCTTCAATCCTCAATCCTCAATCCTCAATCCTCAATCCCCAATCCTCAATCCTCAATCCTCAATCTTGAATCCGCAATACTCAATCTTCAATCCTCAATCCTCAATTCTCAATCATCAATCCTCAATCCTCAATCGTCAGTCTTCAACCCTCAATACTCAATCTTCAAACCTCAACACACAATCCTCAATCCTCAATCCTCAATTCTCATTCTCCACTCCTCAATACCCAATCTTCAATCTTCAATCCTCAATCCTCAATCCTCAATTCTCAATCCTCAATCCTCAGTCCTCATTCCTCAAACCTCAATCCTCAACCCTCAGCCCTCATCCTCTATACTGAATCCTCAATTCTCAATCCTCAATCTTCAATCCTCAATCCTCAGTCCTCAAACCTCAATTCTGAATCCTCAATCCTGAATCCTCAATCTTCGGCCCTCAGTCCTCAACAATCTGTTGTCAATCCTCAATCCTCAATAGAATATCCTCAATTCAAAGTTTTCAATACTCAATACTCAATCTGCAATCTTCAAACCTCTATCCACAAACATCAATTCTCATCACTCAACACTCAACACTCAGTCCTCAATGTTCAATCCTCAATCCTCAATTCTCATTCTCCACTCCTCAATACCCAATCTTCAATCTTCAATCCACAATCCTCAATCCTCAATCATCAATCCTCAATCCTCAATCGTCAGTCTTCAACCCTCAATACTCAATCTTCAAACCTCAACACACAATCCTCAATCCTCAATCCTCAATTCTCATTCTCCAATCCTCAATACCCAATCCTCAATCTTCAATCCTCAATCCTCAATCCTCAATTCTCAATCCTCAATCCTCAATCCTCAGTCCTCAATCATCAATCCTCAATCTTCAACACTCAATCCTCAATCCTCAATCCTCAATCCTCATTCCTCAATCATCAATCCTTATTCTTCAATACTCAATCCTCAATCCTCAATCGTCAGTCTTCTATCCTCAATACCCAATACACAATCTTCAATCATCAATCCTCAATCCTCAATCCTCATTTCTCAATGCTCTATCCTCAGTCCTCAGTCCTCAAACCTCATTCTTCAATCCTCAATACCCAATCCTCAATCATCAATCTTCAATCCTCAATCCTCAGTCCTCAATCCTCTATCCTCAATCCTCAATCTTCAATCGTCAATACTCATTCTTCAATCCTCAATCCTCAACCCTCAACCCTCAATTTTCATTCCTCAATCCTCAATCCTCAATCCTCAATCCTCATTCTTCAATCCTCAATACCCAATCCTCAATCTTCAATCCTCAATCCTCAATCCTCAATTCTCAATCCTCAATCCTCAGTCCTCAGTCCTCAAACCTCAATCCTCAACCCTCAGCACTCATCGTCAATCCCCAATCCTCAATCCTCAATCCTCAATCTTCAATCCTCAATACTCACTCTTCAATCCTCAATCCTCAATCCACAATACTCAATCCTCATTCTTCAATCCCCAATACCCAATCCTCAATCTTCAATCCTCAATCCTCAATCCACAATACTCAATCCTCATTCTTCAATCCCCAATACCCAATCCTCAATCTTCAATCCTCAGACCTCAATCCTCAACCCTCAGCCCTCATCCTCAATCCTCAATCCTCAGTCTTCAATCCTCAATCCTCAATCCTCAATCCTCAATCCCCAATCCTCAATCCTCAATCCTCAATCTTGAATCCTCAATACTCAATCTTCAATCCTCAATCCTCAATCCTCAATCCTCAATCCTCGATCCTCATTCCTCAATCATCAATCCACAATCCTCAGTCCTCAGTCCTCAAACCTCAATCCTCAATCCTCAATCCCCAATCCTCAATCCTCAGTCCTGAATCATCAATCCTCAATCTTCAATACTCAATCCTCAATCCTCAATCCTCAATCCTCATTCCTCAATCATCAATCCTTAATCTTCAGTACTCAATCCTCAATCCTCAATCGTCAGTCTTCTATCCTCAATACTCAATCTTCAACCCTCAACACTCAATCCTCAATCCTCAAACCTCAATCCTCATTCTTCAGTCCTCAATACCCAATCCTCAATCATCAATCTTCAATCCTCAATCCTCAGTCCTCAATCCTCAATCCTCAATCGTCAGTCTTCAATCCTCAATACTCAATCTTCAATCCTCAATACTAAATCTTCAATCCTCAATCCTCAATCCTCAATCCTCAATCCTCAACCCTCATTCTACAATCCTCAATACTCAATCTTGAATCATCAATCCTCAACTCTCAATCCTCAATCCTCAATCCTCAATCGTCTCTCCTCAGTCCCCAATCCTCAATCTTCAATCCTCAATCCTCAATCCTCAATCCTCAACCCTCAATCCTCAATACTCAATCCTCAATCATCAATCCTCAATCTTCAATACTCAATACTCAATCCTCAATCCCCAATCCTCAATCCACAATCCTCAATCCTCAACCTTCAATACTCATTCCTCAATCCTCAATACTCAACCATCAATCCTCAGTTCCCAACACTCAATAGAATATCCTGAATTCTAAGGATTCAATACTCAAACCTCAATCCTCAACCCTCAGCCCTCATCCTCCGTCCTCAATCCTCAATCCTCAATCCTCAACCTTGAGTCCCCGATACTCAATTTTCAATCCTCAATCCCCAATCCTCAATCCTCAATCCTCAATCCTCAGTCATCAATACTCAATCTTCAATACTCAATCCTCAATCCTCAATCCTCAATCCTCAATCCTCAATCCTCAATCCTCAATCCTCATTCCTCAAACCTCAATCCACAACCCTCAGTCCTCATCCTCAATTCTCAATTCTCAATCCTCAATCCTCAATCCTCAACCTTCAATCCTTAATAATCAATTTTCAATCCTCAATCCTCAATACTCAGTCATCAATCGTCAATCTTCAATACTCAATCCTCAATCCTCAATCCTCTATCCTCAATCCTCAACCCTCAGTCCTCATTATCAGTTCTCAATTCTCAATCCTCAATCCTCAGTCCTCAATCCTCAGTCCTCAATGATCAATCCTCAATCCTCAATCTTCAATCCTCAATACACAATATTCAATCCTCAATACTCAATCCTCAATCGTCAATCTTCAGTCCTCAATACTCAATCCTCAATCCTCAATCCTCAAACCTCAATCCTCAACCCTCATGCTTCAATCCTCAATACCCAATACACAATCTTCAATCATCAACCCTCAATCCTCAATCCTCATTTCTCAATGCTCTATCCTCAGTCCTCAGTCCTCAAACCTCAATCCTCAACCGTCAGCCCCCATCCTCAATCCTCAATCCTCAATCTTCAATCCTCAGTCCTCAACAATCTGTTGTCAATCCTCAATCCTCAATAGAATATCCTCAATTCAAGGTTTTCAATAGTCAATACTCAATCTGCAATCTTCAAACCTCTATCCACAAACATCAGTTCTCATCACTCAACACTCAATCCTCAGTCCTCAATCATCAATCCTCAATCTTCAATACTCAATCCTCAATCCTCAATCCTCAATCCTCATTCCTCAATCATCAATCCTCAATCTTCAACACTCAATCCTCAATCCTCAATCGTCAGTCTTCTGTCCTCAATACTCAATCTTCAATCCTCAATCCTCAATCCTCAATCTTCAATCCTCAACACTCAATCTGCAATCCTCAATCATCAATCCTCAAACCTCAATCCTCAATCCTCATTCTTCAATCCTCAATACCCAATCCTCAACCTTCAATCCTCAATCCTCAATCCTCAATTCTCAATCCTCAATCCTTAACCCTCAGACCTCAAACATCAATATTCAACCCTCGGTCCTCGTCCTCAATACACAAACCTCAATCCTCAGTCCTCAATATTCAATCATCAATATTCAATCTTCAATCCTCAATCCTCAATCATCAATCCTCAATCTTCAATACTCAATCCTCAATCCTCAATTCTCAATCCTCAATACTGAATCCTCAATCTTCAATCCTTAATAATCAATTTTCAATCCTCAATCCTCAATACTCAGTCATCAATCCTCAATCTTCAATACTCAATCCTCAATCCTCAATCCTCTATCCTCAATCCTCAACCCTCAGACCTCATTATCAATTCTCAATTCTCAATCCTCAATCCTCAGTCCTCAATCCTCAGTCCTCAATGATCAATCCTCAATCCTCAATCTTCAATCCTCAATACTCAATCTTCAATCCTCAATCCTCAATCCTCAATCGTCAATCTTCAATCCTCAATACTCAATCTTCAATCCTCAATCCTCAATCCTCAATCGTCAATCTTCAGTCCTCAATACTCAATCCTCAATCCTCAATCTTCAATCGTCAATACTCATTCTTCAATCCTCAATCCTCAACCCTCAACCCTCAATTTTCATTCCTCAATCCTCAATCCTCAATCCTCAATCCTCATTCTTCAATCCTCAATACCCAATCCTCAATCTTCAATCCTCAATCCTCAATCCTCAATTCTCAATCCTCAATCCTCAGTCCTCAGTCCCCAAACCTCAATCCTCAACCCTCAGCACTCACCGTCAATCCCCAATCCTCAATCCTCAATCCTCAATTTTCAATCCTCAATACTCAATCCTCAGTCCTCAATCCTCAATCCTCAATCGTCAATCCTCAGTCCTCAATCCTCAATCTTCAATCCTCAATACTCAATCCTCAAACTTCAACCCTCAATCCTCAATCCTCAATCCTCAGTCCTAAATCCTCATTCGTCAGTCTTCAATCCTCAATACTCAATCTTCAATCCTCAATCCATAGTCCTCAAACCTCAATTCTGAATCCTCAATCCTGAATCCTCAATCTTCGGCCCTCAGTCCTCAACAATCTGTTGTCAATCCTCAATCCTCAATAGAATATCCTCAATTCAAAGTTTTCAATACTCAATACTCAATCTGCAATCTTCAAACCTCTATCCACAAACATCAATTCTCATCACTCAACACTCAACACTCAGTCCTCAATCATCAAACCTCAATCTTCAATACTCAATCCTCAATCCTCAATCCTCAATCCTCAATCCTCAATCGTCAATCTTCAGTCCTCAATACTCAATCCTCAATCCTCAATCTTCAATCGTCAATACTCATTCTTCAATCCTCAATCCTCAACCCTCAACCCTCAATTTTCATTCCCCAATCCTCAATCCTCAATCCTCAATCCTCATTCTTCAATCCTCAATACCCAATACTCAATCTGCAATCCTCAATCATCAATCCTCAAACCTCAATCCTCAATCCTCATTCTTCAATCCTCAATCCTCAATCCTCAATTCTCAATCCTCAATCCTCAGTCCTCAGTCCCCAAACCTCAATCCTCAACCCTCAGCACTCACCGTCAATCCCCAATCCTCAATCCTCAATCCTCAATTTTCAATCCTCAATACTCAATCCTCAGTCCTCAATCCTCAATCCTCAATCGTCAATCCTCAGTCCTCAATCCTCAATCTTCAATCCTCAATACTCAATCCTCAAACTTCAACCCTCAATCCTCAATCCTCAATCCTCAGTCCTAAATCCTCATTCGTCAGTCTTCAATCCTCAATACTCAATCTTCAATCCTCAATCCATAGTCCTCAAACCTCAATTCTCAATCCTCAATCCTCAGTCCTCAGTCCCCAAACCTCAATCCTCAACCCTCAGCACTCACCGTCAATCCCCAATACCCAATCCTCAATCTTCAATCCTCAATCCTCAATCCCCAATTCTCAATCCTCAATCCTCAGTCCTCAGTCCTCAAACCTCAATCCTCAACCCTCAGCCCTAGTCGTCAATCCTCAATCCTCAATCCTCAATCCCTAACCTTCAATTCTCAATCCTCAATCCCCAATTCTCAATCCTCAAACCTCAGTCCTCAGTCCTCAAACCTCAATCCTCAACCCTCAGCCCTCATCGTCAATCCTCAATCCTCAATCCTCAATCCTTAGCCTTCAATCCTCAATACTCAATCTTCAATCCTCAATCCTCAATTCTCAACCCTCAATCCTCAATCCTCAATCCTCAGTCCTCAATTCTCAATACTCAATCGTCAGTCTTCAATCCTCAATCCTCAATCCTCAATCCTCAATCCTCAATCCTCAATCATCAATCCTCAATCTTCAATACTCAATACTCAATCGTCCGTCTTCTATCCTCAATACTCAATCTTCAATCCTCAACACTCAATCCTCAATCCTCAATCCTCAATCCTCATTCTTCAATCCTCACTACCCAATCCTCAATCTTCAATCCTCAATCCTCAATCCTCAATTCTCAATCCTCTATCTTCAATCCTAAATACTAAATCTTCAATCCTCAATCCTCAATCCTCAATCCTCAATCCTCAATCTTCAATCGTCAATACTCATTCTTCAATCCTCAATCCTCAACCCTCAACCCTCAATTTTCATTCCTCAATCCTCAATCCTCAATCCTCAATCCTCATTCTTCAATCCTCAATACCCAATCCTCAATCTTCAATCCTCAATCCTCAATCCTCAATTCTCAATCCTCAATCCTCAGTCCTCAGTCCTCAAACCTCAATCCTCAACCCTCAGCACTCATCGTCAATCCCCAATCCTCAATCCTCAATCCTCAATCTTCAATCCTCAATACTCACTCTTCAATCCTCAATCCTCAATCCACAATACTCAATCCTCATTCTTCAATCCCCAATACCCAATCCTCAATCTTCAATCGTCAAACCTCAATCCTCAACCCTCAGCCCTCATCCTCAATCCTCAATCCTCAGTCTTCAATCCTCAATCCTCAATCCTCAATCCTCAATCCCCAATCCTCAATCCTCAATCCTCAATCTTGAATCCGCAATACTCAATCTTCAATCCTCAATCCTCAATCCTCAATCATCAATCCTCAATCCTCAATCGTCAGTCTTCAACCCTCAATACTCAATCTTCAAACCTCAACACACAATCCTCAATCCTCAATCCTCAATTCTCATTCTCCAATCCTCAATACCCAATCCTCAATCTTCAATCCTCAATCCTCAATCCTCAATTCTCAATCCTCAATCCTCAATCCTCAGTCCTCAATCATCAATCCTCAATCTTCAACACTCAATCCTCAATCCTCAATCCTCAATCCTCATTCCTCAATCATCAATCCTTAATCTTCAATACTCAATCCTCAATCCTCAATCGTCAGTCTTCTATCCTCAATACTCAATCTTCAATCCTCAACAATCAATCCTCATTCCTCAATCCTCAATCCTCATTCTTCAATCCTCAATACCCAATCCTCAATCATCAATCTTCAATCCTCAATCCTCAGTCCTCAATCCTCTATCCTCAATCGTCAGTCTTCAATCCTGAATACTCAATCTTCAATCCTCAATCCCCAAACCTCAATCCTCAATCCTCATTCTTCAATCCTCAATACCCAATACACAATCTTCAATCATCAATCCTCAATCCTCAATCCTCATTTCTCAATGCTCTATCCTCAGTCCTCAGTCCTCAAACCTCATTCTTCAATCCTCAATACCCAATCCTCAATCATCAATCTTCAATCCTCAATCCTCAGTCCTCAATCCTCTATCCTCAATCCTCAATCCTCAATCCCCAATCCTCAATCCTCAATCCTCAATCTTGAATCCTGAATACTCAATCTTCAATCCTCAATCCTCAATCCTCAATCATCAATCCTCAATCCTCAATCGTCAGTCTTCAACCCTCAATACTCAATCTTCAAACCTCAACACACAATCCTCAATCCTCAATCCTCAATTCTCATTCTCTAATCCTCAATACCCAATCCTCAATCTTCAATACTCAATCCTCAATCCTCAATCCTCGATCCTCATTCCTCAATCATCAATCCACAATCCTCAGTCCTCAGTCCTCAAACCTCAATCCTCAATCCTCAATCCCCAATCCTCAATCCTCAGTCCTGAATCATCAATCCTCAATCTTCAATACTCAATCCTCAATCCTCAATCCTCAATCCTCATTCCTCAATCATCAATCCTTAATCTTCAGTACTCAATCCTCAATCCTCAATCGTCGGTCTTCTATCCTCAATACTCAATCTTCAACCCTCAACACTCAATCCTCAATCCTCAATCCTCAATCCTCATTCTTCAGTCCTCAATACCCAATCCTCAATCATCAATCTTCAATCCTCAATCCTCAGTCCTCAATCCTCAATCCTCAATCGTCAGTCTTCAATCCTCAATACTCAATCTTAAATCCTCAATACTAAATCTTCAATCCTCAATCCTCAATCCTCAATCCTCAATCCTCAAACCTCATTCTACAATCCTCAATACTCAATCTTGAATCATCAATCCTCAACTCTCAATCCTCAATCCTCAATCCTCAATCGTCACTCCTCAGTCCCCAATCCTCAATCTTCAATCCTCAATCCTCAATCCTCAATCCTCAACCCTCAATCCTCAATACTAAATCCTCAACCATCAATCCTCAATCTTCAATACTCAATACTCAATCCTCAATCCCCAATCCTCAATCCACAATACTCAATCCTCAACCTTCAATACTCATTCCTCAATCCTCAATACTCAACCATCAATCCTCAGTTCTCAACACTCAATAGAATATCCTGAATTCTCAGGATTCAATACTCAAACCTCAATCCTCAACCCTCAGCCCTCATCCTCCGTCCTCAATCCTCAATCCTCAATCCTCAACCTTGAGTCCCCGATACTCAATTTTCAATCCTCAATCCTCAATCCTCAATCCTCAATCCTCAATCCTCAGTCATCAATACTCAATCTTCAATACTCAATCCTCAATCCTCAATCCTCAATCCTCAATCCTCAATCCTCAATCCTCAATCCTCATTCCTCAAACCTCAATCCACAACCCTCAGTCCTCATCCTCAATTCTCAATTCTCAATCCTCAATCCTCAATCCTCAACCTTCAATCCTTAATAATCAATTTTCAATCCTCAATCCTCAATACTCAGTCATCAATCGTCAATCTTCAATACTCAATCCTCAATCCTCAATCCTCTATCCTCAATCCTCAACCCTCAGTCCTCATTATCAGTTCTCAATTCTCAATCCTCAATCCTCAGTCCTCAATCCTCAGTCCTCAATGATCAATCCTCAATCCTCAATCTTCAATCCTCAATACTCAATATTCAATCCTCAATACTCAATCCTCAATCGTCAATCTTCAGTCCTCAATACTCAATCCTCAATCCTCAATCCTCAAACCTCAATCCTCAACCCTCATGCTTCAATCCTCAATACCCAATACACAATCTTCAATCATCAACCCTCAATCCTCAATCCTCATTTCTCAATGCTCTATCCTCAGTCGTCAGTCCTCAAACCTCAATCCTCAACCGTCAGCCCCCATCCTCAATCCTCAATCCTCAATCTTCAATCCTCAGTCCTCAACAATCTGTTGTCAATCCTCAATCCTCAATAGAATATCCTCAATTCAAGGTTTTCAATAGTCAATACTCAATCTGCAATCTTCAAACCTCTATCCACAAACATCAGTTCTCATCACTCAACACTCAATCCTCAGTCCTCAATCATCAATCCTCAATCTTCAATACTCAATCCTCAATCCTCAATCGTCAATCCTCATTCCTCAATCATCAATCCTCAATCTTCAACACTCAATCCTCAATCCTCAATCGTCAGTCTTCTGTCCTCAATACTCAATCTTCAATCCTCAATCCTCAATCCTCAATCTTCAATCCTCAATACTCAATCTGCAATCCTCAATCATCAATCCTCAAACCTCAATCCTCAATCCTCATTCTTCAATCCTCAATACCCAATCCTCAACCTTCAATCCTCAATCCTCAATCCTCAATTCTCAATCCTCAATCCTTAACCCTCAGACCTCAAACATCAATATTCAACCCTCGGTCCTCGTCCTCAATACACAAACCTCAATCCTCAGTCCTCAATATTCAATCATCAATATTCAATCTTCAATCCTCAATCCTCAATCATCAATCCTCAATCTTCAATACTCAATCCTCAATCCTCAATTCTCAATCCTCAATACTGAATCCTCAATCTTCAATCCTGAATAATCAATTTTCAATCCTCAATCCTCAATACTCAGTCATCAATCCTCAATCTTCAATACTCAATCCTCAATCCTCAATCCTCTATCCTCAATCCTCAACCCTCAGACCTCATTATCAATTCTCAATTCTCAATCCTCAATCCTCAGTCCTCAATCCTCAGTCCTCAATGATCAATCCTCAATCCTCAATCTTCAATCCTCAATACTCAATCTTCAATCCTCAATCCTCAATCCTCAATCGTCAATCTTCAATCCTCAATACTCAATCTTCAATCCTCAATCCTCAATCCTCAATCGTCAATCTTCAGTCCTCAATACTCAATCCTCAATCCTCAATCTTCAATCGTCAATACTCATTCTTCAATCCTCAATCCTCAACCCTCAACCCTCAATTTTCATTCCCCAATCCTCAATCCTCAATACTCAATCCTCATTCTTCAGTCCTCATTACCCAATTCTCAATCTTCAATCCTCAACCCTCAATCTTCAATTTTCAATCCTCAATCCTCAGTCCTCAGTTCTCAAACCTCAATCCTCAACCCTCAGCACTCATCGTCAATCCCCAATCCTCAATCCTCAATCCTCAATCCTCAATCTTCAATCCTCAATACTCAATCCTCAATCTTCAATCCTCAATCCTCAATCTTCAATCCTCAGTCCTCAACCCTCATTCTTCAATCCTCAATACCCAATCCTCAATCTTCAATCCTCAATCCTCAATCCCCAATTCTCAATCCTCAATCCTCAGTCCTCAACCCTCATTCTTCAATCCTCAATACCCAATCCTCAATCTTCAATCCTCAATCCTCAATCCCCAATTCTCAATCCTCAATCCTCAGTCCTCAGTCCTCAAACCTGAATCCTCAACCCTCAGCCCTCATCGTCAATCCTCAATCCTCAATGCTCAATCCCTAACCTTCAATCCTCAATCCGCAATCCCCAATTCTCAATCCTCAAACCTCAGTCCTCAGTCCTCAAACCTCAATCCTCAACCCTCAGCCCTCATCGTCAATCCTCAATCCTCAATCCTCAATCCTTAGCCTTCAGTCCTCAATACTCAATCTTCAACCCTCAATCCTCAATTCTCAACCCTCAATCCTCAATCCTCAATCCTCAGTCCTCAATTCTCAATACTCAATCGTCAGTCTTCAATCCTCAATCCTCAATACTCAATCCTCAATCCTCAATCCTCAATCATCAATCCTCAATCTTCAATCCTCAATCCTCAATCCTCAATTCTCAATCCTCAATCCTCAGTCCTCAGTACTCAAACCTCAATCCTCAACCCTCAGCACTCATCGTCAATCCCCAATCCTCAATCCTCAATCCTCAATCCTCAATCTTTAATCCTCAATACTCAATCCTCAATCTTCAATCCTCAATCCTCAATCCTCAATCCTCAGTCCACAACCCTCATTCTTCAATCCTCAATACCCAATCCTCAATCTTCAATCCTCAATCCTCAATCCCCAATTCTCAATCCTCAATCATCAGTCCTCAACCCTCATTCTTCAATCCTCAATACCCAATCCTCAATCTTCAATCCTCAATCCTCAATCCCCAATTCTCAATCCTCAATCCTCAGTCCTCAGTCCTCAAACCTCAATCCTCAACCCTCAGCCCTCATCGTCAATCCTCAATCCTCAATCCTCAATCCCTAACCTTCAATCTTCAATCCTCAATCCACAATTCTCAATCCTCAAACCTCAGTCCTCAGTCCTCAAACCTCAATCCTCAACCCTCAGCCCTCATCGTCAATCCTCAATCCTCAATCCTCAATCCTTAGCCTTCAATCCTCAATACTCAGTCTTCAATCCTCAATCCTCAATTCTCAACACTCAATCCTCAATCCTCAATCCTCAGTCCTCAATTCTCAATACTCAATCGTCAGTCTTCAATCCTCAATCCTCAATCCCCAATCCTCAATCCTCAATCCTCAATCATCAATCCTCAATCTTCAATACTCAATACTCAATCGTCCGTCTTCTATCCTCAATACTCAATCTTCAATCCTCAACACTCAATCCTCAATCCTCAATCCTCAATCCTCATTCTTCAATCCTCACTACCCAATCCTCAATCTGCAATCCTCAATCCTCAATCCTCAATTCTCAATCCTCTATCTACAATCCTAAATACTAAATCTTCAATCCTCAATCCTCAATCCTCAATCCTCAATCCTCAATCCTCAATACTCAGTCCTCAAACTTCAAACCTCAATCCTCAATCCTCAATCCTCAGTCCTAAATCCTCATTCGTCAGTCTTCAATCCTCAATACTCAATCTTCAATCCTCAATCCATAGTCCTCAAACCTCAATTCTGAATCCTCAATCCTGAATCCTCAATCTTCGGCCCTCAGTCCTCAACAATCTGTTGTCAATCCTCAATCCTCAATAGAATATCCTCAATTCAAAGTTTTCAATACTCAATACTCAATCTGCAATCTTCAAACCTCTATCCACAAACATCAATTCTCATCACTCAACACTCAACACTCAGTCCTCAATCATCAAACCTCAATCTTCAATACTCAATCCTCAATCCTCAATCCTCAATCCTCAATCCTCAATCGTCGATCTTCAGTCCTCAATACTCAATCCTCAATCCTCAATCTTCAATCGTCAATACTCATTCTTCAATCCTCAATCCTCAACCCTCAACCCTCAATTTTCATTCCCCAATCCTCAATCCTCAATCCTCAATCCTCATTCTTCAATCCTCGATACCCAATCCTCAATCTGCAATCCTCAATCATCAATCCTCAAACCTCAATCCTCAATCCTCATTCTTCAATCCTCAATACCCAATCCTCAACCTTCAATCCTCAATCCTCAATCCTCAATTCTCAATCCTCAATCCTTAACCCTCAGACCTCAAACATCAATATTCAACCCTCGGTCCTCGTCCTCAATACACAAACCTCAATCCTCAGTCCTCAATATTCAATCATCAATATTCAATCTTCAATCCTCAATCCTCAATCATGAATCCTCAATCTTCAATAATCAATCCTCAATCCTCAATTCTCAATCCTCAATCCTCAGTCCTCAGTTCTCAAACCTCAATCCTCAACCCTCAGCACTCATCGTCAATCCCCAATCCTCAATCCTCAATCCTCAATCCTCAATCTTCAATCCTCAATACTCAATCCTCAATCTTCAATCCTCAATCCTCAATCCTCAATCCTCAGTCCTCAACCCTCATTCTTTAATCCTCAATACCCAATCCTCAATCTTCAATCCTCAATCCTCAATCCCCAATTCTCAATCCTCAATCCTCAGTCCTCAACCCTCATTCTTCAATCCTCAATACCCAATCCTCAATCTTCAATCCTCAATCCTCAATCCCCAATTCTCAATCCTCAATCCTCAGTCCTCAGTCCTCAAACCTCAATCCTCAACCCTCAGCCCTAGTCGTCAATCCTCAATCCTCAATCCTCAATCCCTAACCTTCAATCCTCAATCCTCAATCCCCAATTCTCAATCCTCAAACCTCAGTCCTCAGTCCTCAAACCTCAATCCTCAACCCTCAGCCCTCATCGTCAATCCTCAATCCTCAATCCTCAATCCTTAGCCTTCAATCCTCAATACTCAATCTTCAATCCTCAATCCTCAATTCTCAACCCTCAATCCTCAATCCTCATTCCTCAGTCCTCAATTCTCAATACTCAATCTTGAATCCGCAATACTCAATCTTCAATCCTCAATCCTCAATGCTCAATCATCAATCCTCAATCCTCAATCGTCAGTCTTCAACCCTCAATACTCAATCTTCAAACCTCAACACACAATCCTCAATCCTCAATCCTCAATTCTCATTCTCCACTCCTCAATACCCAATCTTCAATCTTCAATCCTCAATCCTCAATCCTCAATTCTCAATCCTCAATCCTCAGTCCTCATTCCTCAAACCTCAATCCTCAACCCTCAGCCCTCATCCTCTATACTGAATCCTCAATTCTCAATCCTCAATCTTCAATCCTCAATCCTCAGTCCTCAAACCTCAATTCTGAATCCTCAATCCTGAATCCTCAATCTTCGGCCCTCAGTCCTCAACAATCTGTTGTCAATCCTCAATCCTCAATAGAATATCCTCAATTCAAAGTTTTCAATACTCAATACTCAATCTGCAATCTTCAAACCTCTATCCACAAACATCAATTCTCATCACTCAACACTCAACACTCAGTCCTCAATGTTCAATCCTCAATCCTCAATTCTCATTCTCCAATCCTCAATACCCAATCTTCAATCTTCAATCCTCAATCCTCAATCCTCAATCATCAATCCTCAATCCTCAATCGTCAGTCTTCAACCCTCAATACTCAATCTTCAAACCTCAACACACAATCCTCAATCCTCAATCCTCAATTCTCATTCTCCAATCCTCAATACCCAATCCTCAATCTTCAATCCTCAATCCTCAATCCTCAATTCTCAATCCTCAATCCTCAATCCTCAGTCCTCAATCATCAATCCTCAATCTTCAACACTCAATCCTCAATCCACAATCCTCAATCCTCATTCCTCAATCATCAATCCTTATTCTTCAATACTCAATCCTCAATCCTCAATCGTCAGTCTTCTATCCTCAATACTCAATCTCCAATCCTCAACAATCAATCCTCAATCCTCAATCCTCAATCCTCATTCTTCAATCCTCAATACCCAATCCTCAATCATCAATCTTCAATCCTCAATCCTCAGTCCTCAATCCTCTATCCTCAATCGTCAGTCTTCAATCCTCAATACTCAATCTTCAATCCTCAATCCCCAAACCTCAATCCTCAATCCTCATTCTTCAATCCTCAATACCCAATACACAATCTTCAATCATCAATCCTCAATCCTCAATCCTCATTTCTCAATGCACTATCCTCAGTCCTCAGTCCTCAAACCTCATTCTTCAATCCTCAATACCCAATCCTCAATCATCAATCTTCAATCCTCAATCCTCAGTCCTCAATCCTCTATCCTCAATCCTCAATCTTCAATCGTCAATACTCATTCTTCAATCCTCAATCCTCAACCCTCAACCCTCAATTTTCATTCCTCAATCCTCAATCCTCAATCCTCAATCCTCATTCTTCAATCCTCAATACCCAATCCTCAATCTTCAATCCTCAATCCTCAATCCTCAATTCTCAATCCTCAATCCTCAGTCCTCAGTCCTCAAACCTCAATCCTCAACCCTCAGCACTCATCGTCAATCCCCAATCCTCAATCCTCAATCCTCAATCTTCAATCCTCAATACTCACTCTTCAATCCTCAATCCTCAATCCACAATACTCAATCCTCATTCTTCAATCCCCAATACCCAATCCTCATTCTTCAATCCTCAATCCTCAATCCACAATACTCAATCCTCATTCTTCAATCCCCAATACCCAATCCTCAATCTTCAATCCTCAGACCTCAATCCTCAACCCTCAGCCCTCATCCTCAATCCTCAATCCTCAGTCTTCAATCCTCAATCCTCAATCCTCAATCCTCAATCCCCAATCCTCAATCCTCAATCCTCAATCTTGAATCCTCAATACTCAATCTTCAATCCTCAATCCTCAATCCTCAATCCTCAATCCTCGATCCTCATTCCTCAATCATCAATCCACAATCCTCAGTCCTCAGTCCTCAAACCTCAATCCTCAATCCTCAATCCCCAATCCTCAATCCTCAGTCCTGAATCATCAATCCTCAATCTTCAATACTCAATCCTCAATCCTCAATCCTCAATCCTCATTCCTCAATCATCAATCCTTAATCTTCAGTACTCAATCCTCAATCCTCAATCGTCAGTCTTCTATCCTCAATACTCAATCTTCAACCCTCAACACTCAATCCTCAATCCTCAAACCTCAATCCTCATTCTTCAGTCCTCAATACCCAATCCTCAATCATCAATTTTCAATCCTCAATCCTCAGTCCTCAATCCTCAATCCTCAATCGTCAGTCTTCAATCCTCAATACTCAATCTTCAATCCTCAATACTAAATCTTCAATCCTCAATCCTCAATCCTCAATCCTCAATCCTCAACCCTCATTCTACAATCCTCAATACTCAATCTTGAATCATCAATCCTCAACTCTCAATCCTCAATCCTCAATCCTCAATCGTCTCTCCTCAGTCCCCAATCCTCAATCTTCAATCCTCAATCCTCAATCCTCAATCCTCAACCCTCAATCCTCAATACTCAATCCTCAATCATCAATCCTCAATCTTCAATACTCAATACTCAATCCTCAATCCCCAATCCTCAATCCACAATCCTCAATCCTCAACCTTCAATACTCATTCCTCAATCCTCAATACTCAACCATCAATCCTCAGTTCTCAACACTCAATAGAATATCCTGAATTCTCAGGATTCAATACTCAAACCTCAATCCTCAACCCTCAGCCCTCATCCTCCGTCCTCAATCCTCAATCCTCAATCCTCAACCTTGAGTCCCCGATACTCAATTTTCAATCCTCAATCCTCAATCCTCAATCCTCAATCCTCAATCCTCAGTCATCAATACTCAATCTTCAATACTCAATCCTCAATCCTCAATCCTCAATCCTCAATCCTCAATCCTCAATCCTCAATCCTCATTCCTCAAACCTCAATCCACAACCCTCAGTCCTCATCCTCAATTCTCAATTCTCAATCCTCAATCCTCAATCCTCAACCTTCAATCCTTAATAATCAATTTTCAATCCTCAATCCTCAATACTCAGTCATCAATCGTCAATCTTCAATACTCAATCCTCAATCCTCAATCCTCTATCCTCAATCCTCAACCCTCAGTCCTCATTATCAGTTCTCAATTCTCAATCCTCAATCCTCAGTCCTCAATCCTCAGTCCTCAATGATCAATCCTCAATCCTCAATCTTCAATCCTCAATACACAATATTCAATCCTCAATACTCAATCCTCAATCGTCAATCTTCAGTCCTCAATACTCAATCCTCAATCCTCAATCCTCAAACCTCAATCCTCAACCCTCATGCTTCAATCCTCAATACCCAATACACAATCTTCAATCATCAACCCTCAATCCTCAATCCTCATTTCTCAATGCTCTATCCTCAGTCCTCAGTCCTCAAACCTCAATCCTCAACCGTCAGCCCCCATCCTCAATCCTCAATCCTCAATCTTCAATCCTCAGTCCTCAACAATCTGTTGTCAATCCTCAATCCTCAATAGAATATCCTCAATTCAAGGTTTTCAATAGTCAATACTCAATCTGCAATCTTCAAACCTCTATCCACAAACATCAGTTCTCATCACTCAACACTCAATCCTCAGTCCTCAATCATCAATCCTCAATCTTCAATACTCAATCCTCAATCCTCAATCCTCAATCCTCATTCCTCAATCATCAATCCTCAATCTTCAACACTCAATCCTCAATCCTCAATCGTCAGTCTTCTGTCCTCAATACTCAATCTTCAATCCTCAATCCTCAATCCTCAATCTTCAATCCTCAATACTCAATCTGCAATCCTCAATCATCAATCCTCAAACCTCAATCCTCAATCCTCATTCTTCAATCCTCAATACCCAATCCTCAACCTTCAATCCTCAATCCTCAATCCTCAATTCTCAATCCTCAATCCTTAACCCTCAGACCTCAAACATCAATATTCAACCCTCGGTCCTCGTCCTCAATACACAAACCTCAATCCTCAGTCCTCAATATTCAATCATCAATATTCAATCTTCAATCCTCAATCCTCAATCATCAATCCTCAATCTTCAATACTCAATCCTCAATCCTCAATTCTCAATCCTCAATACTGAATCCTCAATCTTCAATCCTTAATAATCAATTTTCAATCCTCAATCCTCAATACTCAGTCATCAATCCTCAATCTTCAATACTCAATCCTCAATCCTCAATCCTCTATCCTCAATCCTCAACCCTCAGACCTCATTATCAATTCTCAATTCTCAATCCTCAATCCTCAGTCCTCAATCCTCAGTCCTCAATGATCAATCCTCAATCCTCAATCTTCAATCCTCAATACTCAATCTTCAATCCTCAATCCTCAATCCTCAATCGTCAATCTTCAATCCTCAATACTCAATCTTCAATCCTCAATCCTCAATCCTCAATCGTCAATCTTCAGTCCTCAATACTCAATCCTCAATCCTCAATCTTCAATCGTCAATACTCATTCTTCAATCCTCAATCCTCAATCCTCAATCCTCAGTCATCAATACTCAATCTTCAATACTCAATCCTCAATCCTCAATCCTCAATCCTCAATCCTCAATCCTCAATCCTCAATCCTCATTCCTCAAACCTCAATCCACAACCCTCAGTCCTCATCCTCAATTCTCAATTCTCAATCCTCAATCCTCAATCCTCAACCTTCAATCCTTAATAATCAATTTTCAATCCTCAATCCTCAATACTCAGTCATCAATCGTCAATCTTCAATACTCAATCCTCAATCCTCAATCCTCTATCCTCAATCCTCAACCCTCAGTCCTCATTATCAGTTCTCAATTCTCAATCCTCAATCCTCAGTCCTCAATCCTCAGTCCTCAATGATCAATCCTCAATCCTCAATCTTCAATCCTCAATACACAATATTCAATCCTCAATACTCAATCCTCAATCGTCAATCTTCAGTCCTCAATACTCAATCCTCAATCCTCAATCCTCAAACCTCAATCCTCAACCCTCATGCTTCAATCCTCAATACCCAATACACAATCTTCAATCATCAACCCTCAATCCTCAATCCTCATTTCTCAATGCTCTATCCTCAGTCCTCAGTCCTCAAACCTCAATCCTCAACCGTCAGCCCCCATCCTCAATCCTCAATCCTCAATCTTCAATCCTCAGTCCTCAACAATCTGTTGTCAATCCTCAATCCTCAATAGAATATCCTCAATTCAAGGTTTTCAATAGTCAATACTCAATCTGCAATCTTCAAACCTCTATCCACAAACATCAGTTCTCATCACTCAACACTCAATCCTCAGTCCTCAATCATCAATCCTCAATCTTCAATACTCAATCCTCAATCCTCAATCCTCAATCCTCATTCCTCAATCATCAATCCTCAATCTTCAACACTCAATCCTCAATCCTC
Source organism: Calliopsis andreniformis (assembly GCF_051401765.1). NCBI lineage: Eukaryota > Metazoa > Arthropoda > Insecta > Hymenoptera > Andrenidae > Calliopsis > Calliopsis andreniformis. The sequence goes on along the minus strand of NW_027480845.1, from coordinate 72,361 downwards.
AATCGTCAGTCTTCTGTCCTCAATACTCAATCTTCAATCCTCAATCCTCAATCCTCAATCTTCAATCCTCAATACTCAATCTGCAATCCTCAATGATCAATCCTCAAACCTCAATCCTCAATCCTCATTCTTCAATCCTCAATACCCAATCCTCAACCTTCAATCCTCAATCCTCAATCCTCAATTCTCAATCCTCAATCCTTAACCCTCAGACCTCAAACATCAATATTCAACCCTCGGTCCTCGTCCTCAATACACAAACCTCAATCCTCAGTCCTCAATATTCAATCATCAATATTCAATCTTCAATCCTCAATCCTCAATCATCAATCCTCAATCTTCAATACTCAATCCTCAATCCTCAATTCTCAATCCTCAATACTGAATCCTCAATCTTCAATCCTTAATAATCAATTTTCAATCCTCAATCCTCAATACTCAGTCATCAATCCTCAATCTTCAATACTCAATCCTCAATCCTCAATCCTCTATCCTCAATCCTCAACCCTCAGACCTCATTATCAATTCTCAATTCTCAATCCTCAATCCTCAGTCCTCAATCCTCAGTCCTCAATGATCAATCCTCAATCCTCAATCTTCAATCCTCAATACTCAATCTTCAATCCTCAATCCTCAATCCTCAATCGTCAATCTTCAATCCTCAATACTCAATCTTCAATCCTCAATCCTCAATCCTCAATCGTCAATCTTCAGTCCTCAATACTCAATCCTCAATCCTCAATCTTCAATCGTCAATACTCATTCTTCAATCCTCAATCCTCAACCCTCAACCCTCAATTTTCATTCCTCAATCCTCAATCCTCAATCCTCAATCCTCATTCTTCAATCCTCAATACCCAATCCTCAATCTTCAATCCTCAATCCTCAATCCTCAATTCTCAATCCTCAATCCTCAGTCCTCAGTCCCGAAACCTCAATCCTCAACCCTCAGCACTCACCGTCAATCCCCAATCCTCAATCCTCAATCCTCAATTTTCAATCCTCAATACTCAATCCTCAGTCCTCAATCCTCAATCCTCAATCGTCAATCCTCAGTCCTCAATCCTCAATCTTCAATCCTCAATACTCAATCCTCAAACTTCAACCCTCAATCCTCAATCCTCAATCCTCAGTCCTAAATCCTCATTCGTCAGTCTTCAATCCTCAATACTCAATCTTCAATCCTCAATCCATAGTCCTCAAACCTCAATTCTGAATCCTCAATCCTGAATCCTCAATCTTCGGCCCTCAGTCCTCAACAATCTGTTGTCAATCCTCAATCCTCAATAGAATATCCTCAATTCAAAGTTTTCAATACTCAATACTCAATCTGCAATCTTCAAACCTCTATCCACAAACATCAATTCTCATCACTCAACACTCAACACTCAGTCCTCAATCATCAAACCTCAATCTTCAATACTCAATCCTCAATCCTCAATCCTCAATCCTCAATCCTCAATCGTCAATCTTCAGTCCTCAATACTCAATCCTCAATCCTCAATCTTCAATCGTCAATACTCATTCTTCAATCCTCAATCCTCAACCCTCAACCCTCAATTTTCATTCCCCAATCCTCAATCCTCAATCCTCAATCCTCATTCTTCAATCCTCAATACCCAATCCTCAATCTGCAATCCTCAATCATCAATCCTCAAACCTCAATCCTCAATCCTCATTCTTCAATCCTCAATCCTCAATCCTCAATTCTCAATCCTCAATCCTCAGTCCTCAGTCCCCAAACCTCAATCCTCAACCCTCAGCACTCACCGTCAATCCCCAATCCTCAATCCTCAATCCTCAATTTTCAATCCTCAATACTCAATCCTCAGTCCTCAATCCTCAATCCTCAATCGTCAATCCTCAGTCCTCAATCCTCAATCTTCAATCCTCAATACTCAATCCTCAAACTTCAACCCTCAATCCTCAATCCTCAATCCTCAGTCCTAAATCCTCATTCGTCAGTCTTCAATCCTCAATACTCAATCTTCAATCCTCAATCCATAGTCCTCAAACCTCAATTCTCAATCCTCAATCCTCAGTCCTCAGTCCCCAAACCTCAATCCTCAACCCTCAGCACTCACCGTCAATCCCCAATACCCAATCCTCAATCTTCAATCCTCAATCCTCAATCCCCAATTCTCAATCCTCAATCCTCAGTCCTCAGTCCTCAAACCTCAATCCTCAACCCTCAGCCCTAGTCGTCAATCCTCAATCCTCAATCCTCAATCCCTAACCTTCAATTCTCAATCCTCAATCCCCAATTCTCAATCCTCAAACCTCAGTCCTCAGTCCTCAAACCTCAATCCTCAACCCTCAGCCCTCATCGTCAATCCTCAATCCTCAATCCTCAATCCTTAGCCTTCAATCCTCAATACTCAATCTTCAATCCTCAATCCTCAATTCTCAACCCTCAATCCTCAATCCTCAATCCTCAGTCCTCAATTCTCAATACTCAATCGTCAGTCTTCAATCCTCAATCCTCAATCCTCAATCCTCAATCCTCAATCCTCAATCATCAATCCTCAATCTTCAATACTCAATACTCAATCGTCCGTCTTCTATCCTCAATACTCAATCTTCAATCCTCAACACTCAATCCTCAATCCTCAATCCTCAATCCTCATTCTTCAATCCTCACTACCCAATCCTCAATCTTCAATCCTCAATCCTCAATCCTCAATTCTCAATCCTCTATCTTCAATCCTAAATACTAAATCTTCAATCCTCAATCCTCAATCCTCAATCCTCAATCCTCAATCTTCAATCGTCAATACTCATTCTTCAATCCTCAATCCTCAACCCTCAACCCTCAATTTTCATTCCTGAATCCTCAATCCTCAATCCTCAATCCTCATTCTTCAATCCTCAATACCCAATCCTCAATCTTCAATCCTCAATCCTCAATCCTCAATTCTCAATCCTCAATCCTCAGTCCTCAGTCCTCAAACCTCAAGCCTCAACCCTCAGCACTCATCGTCAATCCCCAATCCTCAATCCTCAATCCTCAATCTTCAATCCTCAATACTCACTCTTCAATCCTCAATCCTCAATCCACAATACTCAATCCTCATTCTTCAATCCCCAATACCCAATCCTCAATCTTCAATCGTCAAACCTCAATCCTCAACCCTCAGCCCTCATCCTCAATCCTCAATCCTCAGTCTTCAATCCTCAATCCTCAATCCTCAATCCTCAATCCCCAATCCTCAATCCTCAATCCTCAATCTTGAATCCGCAATACTCAATCTTCAATCCTCAATCCTCAATCCTCAATCATCAATCCTCAATCCTCAATCGTCAGTCTTCAACCCTCAATACTCAATCTTCAAACCTCAACACACAATCCTCAATCCTCAATCCTCAATTCTCATTCTCCAATCCTCAATACCCAATCCTCAATCTTCAATCCTCAATCCTCAATCCTCAATTCTCAATCCTCAATCCTCAATCCTCAGTCCTCAATCATCAATCCTCAATCTTCAACACTCAATCCTCAATCCTCAATCCTCAATCCTCATTCCTCAATCATCAATCCTTAATCTTCAATACTCAATCCTCAATCCTCAATCGTCAGTCTTCTATCCTCAATACTCAATCTTCAATCCTCAACAATCAATCCTCATTCCTCAATCCTCAATCCTCATTCTTCAATCCTCAATACCCAATCCTCAATCATCAATCTTCAATCCTCAATCCTCAGTCCTCAATCCTCTATCCTCAATCGTCAGTCTTCAATCCTGAATACTCAATCTTCAATCCTCAATCCCCAAACCTCAATCCTCAATCCTCATTCTTCAATCCTCAATACCCAATACACAATCTTCAATCATCAATCCTCAATCCTCAATCCTCATTTCTCAATGCTCTATCCTCAGTCCTCAGTCCTCAAACCTCATTCTTCAATCCTCAATACCCAATCCTCAATCATCAATCTTCAATCCTCAATCCTCAGTCCTCAATCCTCTATCCTCAATCCTCAATCCTCAATCCCCAATCCTCAATCCTCAATCCTCAATCTTGAATCCTGAATACTCAATCTTCAATCCTCAATCCTCAATCCTCAATCATCAATCCTCAATCCTCAATCGTCAGTCTTCAACCCTCAATACTCAATCTTCAAACCTCAACACACAATCCTCAATCCTCAATCCTCAATTCTCATTCTCTAATCCTCAATACCCAATCCTCAATCTTCAATACTCAATCCTCAATCCTCAATCCTCGATCCTCATTCCTCAATCATCAATCCACAATCCTCAGTCCTCAGTCCTCAAACCTCAATCCTCAATCCTCAATCCCCAATCCTCAATCCTCAGTCCTGAATCATCAATCCTCAATCTTCAATACTCAATCCTCAATCCTCAATCCTCAATCCTCATTCCTCAATCATCAATCCTTAATCTTCAGTACTCAATCCTCAATCCTCAATCGTCGGTCTTCTATCCTGAATACTCAATCTTCAACCCTCAACACTCAATCCTCAATCCTCAATCCTCAATCCTCATTCTTCAGTCCTCAATACCCAATCCTCAATCATCAATCTTCAATCCTCAATCCTCAGTCCTCAATCCTCAATCCTCAATCGTCAGTCTTCAATCCTCAATACTCAATCTTCAATCCTCAATACTAAATCTTCAATCCTCAATCCTCAATCCTCAATCCTCAATCCTCAAACCTCATTCTACAATCCTCAATACTCAATCTTGAATCATCAATCCTCAACTCTCAATCCTCAATCCTCAATCCTCAATCGTCACTCCTCAGTCCCCAATCCTCAATCTTCAATCCTCAATCCTCAATCCTCAATCCTCAACCCTCAATCCTCAATACTAAATCCTCAACCATCAATCCTCAATCTTCAATACTCAATACTCAATCCTCAATCCCCAATCCTCAATCCACAATCCTCAATCCTCAACCTTCAATACTCATTCCTCAATCCTCAATACTCAACCATCAATCCTCAGTTCTCAACACTCAATAGAATATCCTGAATTCTCAGGATTCAATACTCAAACCTCAATCCTCAACCCTCAGCCCTCATCCTCCGTCCTCAATCCTCAATCCTCAATCCTCAACCTTGAGTCCCCGATACTCAATTTTCAATCCTGAATCCTCAATCCTCAATCCTCAATCCTCAATCCTCAGTCATCAATACTCAATCTTCAATACTCAATCCTCAATCCTCAATCCTCAATCCTCAATCCTCAATCCTCAATCCTCAATCCTCATTCCTCAAACCTCAATCCACAACCCTCAGTCCTCATCCTCAATTCTCAATTCTCAATCCTCAATCCTCAATCCTCAACCTTCAATCCTTAATAATCAATTTTCAATCCTCAATCCTCAATACTCACTCATCAATCGTCAATCTTCAATACTCAATCCTCAATCCTCAATCCTCTATCCTCAATCCTCAACCCTCAGTCCTCATTATCAGTTCTCAATTCTCAATCCTCAATCCTCAGTCCTCAATCCTCAGTCCTCAATGATCAATCCTCAATCCTCAATCTTCAATCCTCAATACTCAATATTCAATCCTCAATACTCAATCCTCAATCGTCAATCTTCAGTCCTCAATACTCAATCCTCAATCCTCAATCCTCAAACCTCAATCCTCAACCCTCATGCTTCAATCCTCAATACCCAATACACAATCTTCAATCATCAACCCTCAATCCTCAATCCTCATTTCTCAATGCTCTATCCTCAGTCGTCAGTCCTCAAACCTCAATCCTCAACCGTCAGCCCCCATCCTCAATCCTCAATCCTCAATCTTCAATCCTCAGTCCTCAACAATCTGTTGTCAATCCTCAATCCTCAATAGAATATCCTCAATTCAAGGTTTTCAATAGTCAATACTCAATCTGCAATCTTCAAACCTCTATCCACAAACATCAGTTCTCATCACTCAACACTCAATCCTCAGTCCTCAATCATCAATCCTCAATCTTCAATACTCAATCCTCAATCCTCAATCGTCAATCCTCATTCCTCAATCATCAATCCTCAATCTTCAACACTCAATCCTCAATCCTCAATCGTCAGTCTTCTGTCCTCAATACTCAATCTTCAATCCTCAATCCTCAATCCTCAATCTTCAATCCTCAATACTCAATCTGCAATCCTCAATCATCAATCCTCAAACCTCAATCCTCAATCCTCATTCTTCAATCCTCAATACCCAATCCTCAACCTTCAATCCTCAATCCTCAATCCTCAATTCTCAATCCTCAATCCTTAACCCTCAGACCTCAAACATCAATATTCAACCCTCGGTCCTCGTCCTCAATACACAAACCTCAATCCTCAGTCCTCAATATTCAATCATCAATATTCAATCTTCAATCCTCAATCCTCAATCATCAATCCTCAATCTTCAATACTCAATCCTCAATCCTCAATTCTCAATCCTCAATACTGAATCCTCAATCTTCAATCCTTAATAATCAATTTTCAATCCTCAATCCTCAATACTCAGTCATCAATCCTCAATCTTCAATACTCAATCCTCAATCCTCAATCCTCTATCCTCAATCCTCAACCCTCAGACCTCATTATCAATTCTCAATTCTCAATCCTCAATCCTCAGTCCTCAATCCTCAGTCCTCAATGATCAATCCTCAATCCTCAATCTTCAATCCTCAATACTCAATCTTCAATCCTCAATCCTCAATCCTCAATCGTCAATCTTCAATCCTCAATACTCAATCTTCAATCCTCAATCCTCAATCCTCAATCGTCAATCTTCAGTCCTCAATACTCAATCCTCAATCCTCAATCTTCAATCGTCAATACTCATTCTTCAATCCTCAATCCTCAACCCTCAACCCTCAATCTTCATTCCCCAATCCTCAATCCTCAATCCTCAATCCTCATTCTTCAATCCTCAATACCCAATTCTCAATCTTCAATCCTCAATCCTCAATCCTCAATTCTCAATCCTCAATCCTCAGTCCTCAGTTCTCAAACCTCAATCCTCAACCCTCAGCACTCATCGTCAATCCCCAATCCTCAATCCTCAATCCTCAATCCTCAATCTTCAATCCTCAATACTCAATCCTCAATCTTCAATCCTCAATCCTCAATCCTCAATCCTCAGTCCTCAACCCTCATTCTTTAATCCTCAATACCCAATCCTCAATCTTCAATCCTCAATCCTCAATCCCCAATTCTCAATCCTCAATCCTCAGTCCTCAACCCTCATTCTTCAATCCTCAATACCCAATCCTCAATCTTCAATCCTCAATCCTCAATCCCCAATTCTCAATCCTCAATCCTCAGTCCTCAGTCCTCAAACCTCAATCCTCAACCCTCAGCCCTAGTCGTCAATCCTCAATCCTCAATCCTCAATCCCTAACCTTCAATCCTCAATCCTCAATCCCCAATTCTCAATCCTCAAACCTCAGTCCTCAGTCCTCAAACCTCAATCCTCAACCCTCAGCCCTCATCGTCAATCCTCAATCCTCAATCCTCAATCCTTAGCCTTCAATCCTCAATACTCAATCTTCAATCCTCAATCCTCAATTCTCAACCCTCAATCCTCAATCCTCATTCCTCAGTCCTCAATTCTCAATACTCAATCGTCAGTCTTCAATCCTCAGTCCTCAATCCTCAATCCTCAATCCTCAATCCTCAATCATCAATCCTCAATCTTCAATACTCAATACTCAATCGTCCGTCTTCTATCCTCAATACTCAATCTTCAATCCTCAACACTCAATCCTCAATCCTCAATCCTCAATCCTCATTCTTCAATCCTCACTACCCAAACCTCAATCTTCAATCCTCAATCCTCAATCCTCAATTCTCAATCCTCTATCTTCAATCCTAAATACTAAATCTTCAATCCTCAATCCTCAATCCTCAATCCTCAATCCTCAATCTTCAATCGTCAATACTCATTCTTCAATCCTCATTCCTCAACCCTCAACCCTCAATTTTCATTCCTCAATCCTCAATCCTCAATCCTCAATCCTCATTCTTCAATCCTCAATACCCAATCCTCAATCTTCAATCCTCAATCCTCAATCCTCAATTCTCAATCCTCAATCCTCAGTCCTCAGTCCTCAAACCTCAATCCTCAACTCTCAGCACTCATCGTCAATCCCCAATCCTCAATCCTCAATCCTCAATCTTCAATCCTCAATACACACTCTTCAATCCTCAATCCTCAATCCACAATACTCAATCCTCATTCTTCAATCCCCAATACACAATCCTCAATCTTCAATCGTCAAACCTCAATCCTCAACCCTCAGCCCTCATCCTCAATCCTCAATCCTCAGTCTTCAATCCTCAATCCTCAATCCTCAATCCTCAATCCCCAATCCTCAATCCTCAATCCTCAATCTTGAATCCGCAATACTCAATCTTCAATCCTCAATCCTCAATCCTCAATCATCAATCCTCAATCCTCAATCGTCAGTCTTCAACCCTCAATACTCAATCTTCAAACCTCAACACACAATCCTCAATCCTCAATCCTCAATTCTCATTCTCCAATCCTCAATACCCAATCCTCAATCTTCAATCCTCAATCCTCAATCCTCAGTTCTCAATCCTCAATCCTCAATCCTCAGTCCTCAATCATCAATCCTCAATCTTCAACACTCAATCCTCAATCCTCAATCGTCAATCCTCATTCCTCAATCATCAATCCTCAATCTTCAACACTCAATCCTCAATCCTCAATCGTCAGTCTTCTGTCCTCAATACTCAATCTTCAATCCTCAATCCTCAATCCTCAATCTTCAATCCTCAATACTCAATCTGCAATCCTCAATCATCAATCCTCAAACCTCAATCCTCAATCCTCATTCTTCAATCCTCAATACCCAATCCTCAACCTTCAATCCTCAATCCTCAATCCTCAATTCTCAATCCTCAATCCTTAACCCTCAGACCTCAAACATCAATATTCAACCCTCGGTCCTCGTCCTCAATACACAAACCTCAATCCTCAGTCCTCAATATTCAATCATCAATATTCAATCTTCAATCCTCAATCCTCAATCATCAATCCTCAATCTTCAATACTCAATCCTCAATCCTCAATTCTCAATCCTCAATACTGAATCCTCAATCTTCAATCCTTAATAATCAATTTTCAATCCTCAATCCTCAATACTCAGTCATCAATCCTCAATCTTCAATACTCAATCCTCAATCCTCAATCCTCTATCCTCAATCCTCAACCCTCAGACCTCATTATCAATTCTCAATTCTCAATCCTCAATCCTCAGTCCTCAATCCTCAGTCCTCAATGATCAATCCTCAATCCTCAATCTTCAATCCTCAATACTCAATCTTCAATCCTCAATCCTCAATCCTCAATCGTCAATCTTCAATCCTCAATACTCAATCTTCAATCCTCAATCCTCAATCCTCAATCGTCAATCTTCAGTCCTCAATACTCAATCCTCAATCCTCAATCTTCAATCGTCAATACTCATTCTTCAATCCTCAATCCTCAACCCTCAACCCTCAATTTTCATTCCCCAATCCTCAATCCTCAATACTCAATCCTCATTCTTCAGTCCTCATTACCCAATTCTCAATCTTCAATCCTCAACCCTCAATCTTCAATTTTCAATCCTCAATCCTCAGTCCTCAGTTCTCAAACCTCAATCCTCAACCCTCAGCACTCATCGTCAATCCCCAATCCTCAATCCTCAATCCTCAATCCTCAATCTTCAATCCTCAATACTCAATCCTCAATCTTCAATCCTCAATCCTCAATCTTCAATCCTCAGTCCTCAACCCTCATTCTTCAATCCTCAATACCCAATCCTCAATCTTCAATCCTCAATCCTCAATCCCCAATTCTCAATCCTCAATCCTCAGTCCTCAACCCTCATTCTTCAATCCTCAATACCCAATCCTCAATCTTCAATCCTCAATCCTCAATCCCCAATTCTCAATCCTCAATCCTCAGTCCTCAGTCCTCAAACCTGAATCCTCAACCCTCAGCCCTCATCGTCAATCCTCAATCCTCAATGCTCAATCCCTAACCTTCAATCCTCAATCCGCAATCCCCAATTCTCAATCCTCAAACCTCAGTCCTCAGTCCTCAAACCTCAATCCTCAACCCTCAGCCCTCATCGTCAATCCTCAATCCTCAATCCTCAATCCTTAGCCTTCAGTCCTCAATACTCAATCTTCAACCCTCAATCCTCAATTCTCAACCCTCAATCCTCAATCCTCAATCCTCAGTCCTCAATTCTCAATACTCAATCGTCAGTCTTCAATCCTCAATCCTCAATCCTCAATCCTCAATCCTCAATCCTCAATCATCAATCCTCAATCTTCAATCCTCAATCCTCAATCCTCAATTCTCAATCCTCAATCCTCAGTCCTCAGTTCTCAAACCTCAATCCTCAACCCTCAGCACTCATCGTCAATCCCCAATCCTCAATCCTCAATCCTCAATCCTCAATCTTTAATCCTCAATACTCAATCCTCAATCTTCAATCCTCAATCCTCAATCCTCAATCCTCAGTCCACAACCCTCATTCTTCAATCCTCAATACCCAATCCTCAATCTTCAATCCTCAATCCTCAATCCCCAATTCTCAATCCTCAATCATCAGTCCTCAACCCTCATTCTTCAATCCTCAATACCCAATCCTCAATCTTCAATCCTCAATCCTCAATCCCCAATTCTCAATCCTCAATCCTCAGTCCTCAGTCCTCAAACCTCAATCCTCAACCCTCAGCCCTCATCGTCAATCCTCAATCCTCAATCCTCAATCCCTAACCTTCAATCTTCAATCCTCAATCCACAATTCTCAATCCTCAAACCTCAGTCCTCAGTCCTCAAACCTCAATCCTCAACCCTCAGCCCTCATCGTCAATCCTCAATCCTCAATCCTCAATCCTTAGCCTTCAATCCTCAATACTCAGTCTTCAATCCTCAATCCTCAATTCTCAACACTCAATCCTCAATCCTCAATCCTCAGTCCTCAATTCTCAATACTCAATCGTCAGTCTTCAATCCTCAATCCTCAATCCCCAATCCTCAATCCTCAATCCTCAATCATCAATCCTCAATCTTCAATACTCAATACTCAATCGTCCGTCTTCTATCCTCAATACTCAATCTTCAATCCTCAACACTCAATCCTCAATCCTCAATCCTCAATCCTCATTCTTCAATCCTCACTACCCAATCCTCAATCTGCAATCCTCAATCCTCAATCCTCAATTCTCAATCCTCTATCTACAATCCTAAATACTAAATCTTCAATCCTCAATCCTCAATCCTCAATCCTCAATCCTCAATCCTCAATACTCAGTCCTCAAACTTCAAACCTCAATCCTCAATCCTCAATCCTCAGTCCTAAATCCTCATTCGTCAGTCTTCAATCCTCAATACTCAATCTTCAATCCTCAATCCATAGTCCTCAAACCTCAATTCTGAATCCTCAATCCTGAATCCTCAATCTTCGGCCCTCAGTCCTCAACAATCTGTTGTCAATCCTCAATCCTCAATAGAATATCCTCAATTCAAAGTTTTCAATACTCAATACTCAATCTGCAATCTTCAAACCTCTATCCACAAACATCAATTCTCATCACTCAACACTCAACACTCAGTCCTCAATCATCAAACCTCAATCTTCAATACTCAATCCTCAATCCTCAATCCTCAATCCTCAATCCTCAATCGTCGATCTTCAGTCCTCAATACTCAATCCTCAATCCTCAATCTTCAATCGTCAATACTCATTCTTCAATCCTCAATCCTCAACCCTCAACCCTCAATTTTCATTCCCCAATCCTCAATCCTCAATCCTCAATCCTCATTCTTCAATCCTCGATACCCAATCCTCAATCTGCAATCCTCAATCATCAATCCTCAAACCTCAATCCTCAATCCTCATTCTTCAATCCTCAATACCCAATCCTCAACCTTCAATCCTCAATCCTCAATCCTCAATTCTCAATCCTCAATCCTTAACCCTCAGACCTCAAACATCAATATTCAACCCTCGGTCCTCGTCCTCAATACACAAACCTCAATCCTCAGTCCTCAATATTCAATCATCAATATTCAATCTTCAATCCTCAATCCTCAATCATGAATCCTCAATCTTCAATAATCAATCCTCAATCCTCAATTCTCAATCCTCAATACTGTATCCTCAATCTTCAATCCTTAATAATCAATTTTCAATCCTCAATCCTCAATGCTCAGTCATCAATCCTCAATCTTCAATACTCAATCCTCAATCCTCAATCCTCTATCCTCAATCCTCAACCCTTAGACCTCATTATCAATTCTCAATTCTCAATCCTCAATCCTCAGTCCTCAATCCTCAGTCCTCAATGATCAATCCTCAATCCTCAATCTTCAATCCTCAATACTCAATCTTCAATCCTCAATCCTCAATCCTCAATCGTCAATCTTCAATCCTCAACACTCAATCTTCAATCCTCAATCCTCAATCCTCAATCGTCAATCTTCAGCCCTCAATACTCAATCCTCAATCCTCAATCTTCAATCGTCAATACTCATTCTTCAATCCTCAATCCTCAACCGTCAACCCTCAATTTTCATTCCCCAATCCTCAATCCTCAATCCTCAATCCTCATTCTTCAATCCTCAATACCCAATTCTCAATCTTCAATCCTCAATCCTCAATCCTCAATTCTCAATCCTCAATCCTCAGTCCTCAGTTCTCAAACCTCAATCCTCAACCCTCAGCACTCATCGTCAATCCCCAATCCTCAATCCTCAATCCTCAATCCTCAATCTTCAATCCTCAATACTCAATCCTCAATCTTCAATCCTCAATCCTCAATCCTCAATCCTCAGTCCTCAACCCTCATTCTTTAATCCTCAATACCCAATCCTCAATCTTCAATCCTCAATCCTCAATCCCCAATTCTCAATCCTCAATCCTCAGTCCTCAACCCTCATTCTTCAATCCTCAATACCCAATCCTCAATCTTCAATCCTCAATCCTCAATCCCCAATTCTCAATCCTCAATCCTCAGTCCTCAGTCCTCAAACCTCAATCCTCAACCCTCAGCCCTAGTCGTCAATCCTCAATCCTCAATCCTCAATCCCTAACCTTCAATCCTCAATCCTCAATCCCCAATTCTCAATCCTCAAACCTCAGTCCTCAGTCCTCAAACCTCAATCCTCAACCCTCAGCCCTCATCGTCAATCCTCAATCCTCAATCCTCAATCCTTAGCCTTCAATCCTCAATACTCAATCTTCAATCCTCAATCCTCAATTCTCAACCCTCAATCCTCAATCCTCATTCCTCAGTCCTCAATTCTCAATACTCAATCGTCAGTCTTCAATCCTCAGTCCTCAATCCTCAATCCTCAATCCTCAATCCTCAATCATCAATCCTCAATCTTCAATACTCAATACTCAATCGTCCGTCTTCTATCCTCAATACTCAATCTTCAATCCTCAACACTCAATCCTCAATCCTCAATCCTCAATCCTCATTCTTCAATCCTCACTACCCAATCCTCAATCTTCAATCCTCAATCCTCAATCCTCAATTCTCAATCCTCTATCTTCAATCCTAAATACTAAATCTTCAATCCTCAATCCTCAATCCTCAATCCTCAATCCTCAATCTTCAATCGTCAATACTCATTCTTCAATCCTCATTCCTCAACCCTCAACCCTCAATTTTCATTCCTCAATCCTCAATCCTCAATCCTCAATCCTCATTCTTCAATCCTCAATACCCAATCCTCAATCTTCAATCCTCAATCCTCAATCCTCAATTCTCAATCCTCAATCCTCAGTCCTCAGTCCTCAAACCTCAATCCTCAACTCTCAGCACTCATCGTCAATCCCCAATCCTCAATCCTCAATCCTCAATCTTCAATCCTCAATACACACTCTTCAATCCTCAATCCTCAATCCACAATACTCAATCCTCATTCTTCAATCCCCAATACACAATCCTCAATCTTCAATCGTCAAACCTCAATCCTCAACCCTCAGCCCTCATCCTCAATCCTCAATCCTCAGTCTTCAATCCTCAATCCTCAATCCTCAATCCTCAATCCCCAATCCTCAATCCTCAATCCTCAATCTTGAATCCGCAATACTCAATCTTCAATCCTCAATCCTCAATCCTCAATCATCAATCCTCAATCCTCAATCGTCAGTCTTCAACCCTCAATACTCAATCTTCAAACCTCAACACACAATCCTCAATCCTCAATCCTCAATTCTCATTCTCCAATCCTCAATACCCAATCCTCAATCTTCAATCCTCAATCCTCAATCCTCAATTCTCAATCCTCAATCCTCAATCCTCAGTCCTCAATCATCAATCCTCAATCTTCAACACTCAATCCTCAATCCTCAATCCTCAATCCTCATTCCTCAATCATCAATCCTTAATCTTCAATACTCAATCCTCAATCCTCAATCGTCAGTCTTCTATCCTCAATACTCAATCTTCAGTCCTCAACAGTCAATCCTCAATCCTCAATCCTCAATCCTCATTCTTCAATCCTCAATACCCAATCCTCAATCATCAATCTTCAGTCCTTAACCCTCAGACCTCAAACATCAATATTCAACCCTCGGTCCTCGTCCTCAATACACAAACCTCAATCCTCAGTCCTCAATATTCAATCATCAATATTCAATCTTCAATCCTCAATCCTCAATCATCAATCCTCAATCTTCAACACTCAATCCTCAATCCTCAATTCTCAATCCTCAATACTGAATCCTCAATCTTCAATCCTTAATAATCAATTTTCAATCATCAATCCTCAATACTCAGTCATCAATCCTCAATCTTCAATACTCAATCCTCAATCCTGAATCCTCTATCCTCAATCCTCAACCCTCAGACCTCATTATCAATTCTCAATTCTCAATCCTCAATCCTCAGTCCTCAATCCTCAGTCCTCAATGATCAATCCTCAATCCTCAATCTGCAATCCTCAATACTCAATCTTCAATCCTCAATCCTCAATCCTCAATCGTCAATCTTCAATCCTCAATACTCAATCTTCAATCCTCAATCCTCAATTCTCAATCATCAATCCTCAATCTTCAATACTCAATACTCAATCGTCCGTCTTCTATCCTCAATACTCAATCTTCAATCCTCAACACTCAATCCTCAATCCTCAATCCTCAATCCTCATTCTTCAATCCTCACTACGCAATCCTCAATCTTCAACCCTCAATCCTCAATCCTCAACTCTCAATCCTCTATCTGCAATCCTAAATACTAAATCTTCAATCCTCAATCCTCAATCCTCAATCCTCAATCCTCAATCCTCATTCTACAATCCTCAATACTCAATCTTGAATCATCAATCGTCAACTCTCAATCCTCAATCGTCAATCATCAATCGTCACTCCTCAATCCCCAATCCTCAATCTTCAATCCTCAATCCTCAATCCTCAATCCTCAATCTTCAATCCTCAATCCTCAATCCTCAATACTCAATCTTCAATCCTCAATCCTTAGTCCTCAAACCTCAATTCTGAATCCTCAATCCTGAATCCTCAATCTTCAGACCTCAGTCCTCAACAATCTGTTGTCAATCCTCAATCCTCAATAGAATATCCTCAATTCAAAGTTTTCAATAGTCAATACTGAATCTGCAATCTTCAAACCTCTATCCACAAACATCAATTCTCATCACTCAACACTCAATCCTCAGTCCTCAATCATCAATCCTCAATCTTCAATACTCAATCCTTAATCCTCAATCCTCAATCCTCATTCCTCAATCGTCAATCTTCAATCCTCAACACTCAATCTTCAATCCTCAATCCTCAATCCTCAATCGTCAATCTTCAGCCCTCAATACTCAATCCTCAATCCTCAATCTTCAATCGTCAATACTCATTCTTCAATCCTCAATCCTCAACCGTCAACCCTCAATTTTCATTCCCCAATCCTCAATCCTCAATCCTCAATCCTCATTCTTCAATCCTCAATACCCAATTCTCAATCTTCAATCCTCAATCCTCAATCCTCAATTCTCAATCCTCAATCCTCAGTCCTCAGTTCTCAAACCTCAATCCTCAACCCTCAGCACTCATCGTCAATCCCCAATCCTCAATCCTCAATCCTCAATCCTCAATCTTCAATCCTCAATACTCAATCCTCAATCTTCAATCCTCAATCCTCAATCCTCAATCCTCAGTCCTCAACCCTCATTCTTTAATCCTCAATACCCAATCCTCAATCTTCAATCCTCAATCCTCAATCCCCAATTCTCAATCCTCAATCCTCAGTCCTCAACCCTCATTCTTCAATCCTCAATACCCAATCCTCAATCTTCAATCCTCAATCCTCAATCCCCAATTCTCAATCCTCAATCCTCAGTCCTCAGTCCTCAAACCTCAATCCTCAACCCTCAACCCTAGTCGTCAATCCTCAATCCTCAATCCTCAATCCCTAACCTTCAATCCTCAATCCTCAATCCCCAATTCTCAATCCTCAAACCTCAGTCCTCAGTCCTCAAACCTCAATCCTCAACCCTCAGCCCTCATCGTCAATCCTCAATCCTCAACCCTCAATCCTTAGCCTTCAATCCCCAATACTCAATCTTCAATCCTCAATCCTCAATTCTCAACCCTCAATCCTCAATCCTCATTCCTCAATCCTCAGTCCTCAATCATCAATCCTCAATCTTCAACACTCAATCCTCAATCCTCAATCCTCAATCCTCATTCCTCAATCATCAATCCTTAATCTTCAATACTCAATCCTCAATCCTCAATCGTCAGTCTTCTATCCTCAATACTCAATCTTCAGTCCTCAACAGTCAATCCTCAATCCTCAATCCTCAATCCTCATTCTTCAATCCTCAATACCCAATCCTCAATCATCAATCTTCAGTCCTTAACCCTCAGACCTCAAACATCAATATTCAACCCTCGGTCCTCGTCCTCAATACACAAACCTCAATCCTCAGTCCTCAATATTCAATCATCAATATTCAATCTTCAATCCTCAATCCTCAATCATCAATCCTCAATCTTCAACACTCAATCCTCAATCCTCAATTCTCAATCCTCAATACTGAATCCTCAATCTTCAATCCTTAATAATCAATTTTCAATCATCAATCCTCAATACTCAGTCATCAATCCTCAATCTTCAATACTCAATCCTCAATCCTGAATCCTCTATCCTCAATCCTCAACCCTCAGACCTCATTATCAATTCTCAATTCTCAATCCTCAATCCTCAGTCCTCAATCCTCAGTCCTCAATGATCAATCCTCAATCCTCAATCTGCAATCCTCAATACTCAATCTTCAATCCTCAATACCCAATTCTCAATCTTCAATCCTCAATCCTCAATCCTCAATTCTCAATCCTCAATCCTCAGTCCTCAGTTCTCAAACCTCAATCCTCAACCCTCAGCACTCATCGTCAATCCCCAATCCTCAATCCTCAATCCTCAATCCTCAATCTTCAATCCTCAATACTCAATCCTCAATCTTCAATCCTCAATCCTCAATCCTCAATCCTCAGTCCTCAACCCTCATTCTTTAATCCTCAATACCCAATCCTCAATCTTCAATCCTCAATCCTCAATCCCCAATTCTCAATCCTCAATCCTCAGTCCTCAACCCTCATTCTTCAATCCTCAATACCCAATCCTCAATCTTCAATCCTCAATCCTCAATCCCCAATTCTCAATCCTCAATCCTCAGTCCTCAGTCCTCAAACCTCAATCCTCAACCCTCAGCCCTAGTCGTCAATCCTCAATCCTCAATCCTCAATCCCTAACCTTCAATCCTCAATCCTCAATCCCCAATTCTCAATCCTCAAACCTCAGTCCTCAGTCCTCAAACCTCAATCCTCAACCCTCAGCCCTCATCGTCAATCCTCAATCCTCAATCCTCAATCCTTAGCCTTCAATCCTCAATACTCAATCTTCAATCCTCAATCCTCAATTCTCAACCCTCAATCCTCAATCCTCATTCCTCAGTCCTCAATTCTCAATACTCAATCGTCAGTCTTCAATCCTCAGTCCTCAATCCTCAATCCTCAATCCTCAATCCTCAATCATCAATCCTCAATCTTCAATACTCAATACTCAATCGTCCGTCTTCTATCCTCAATACTCAATCTTCAATCCTCAACACTCAATCCTCAATCCTCAATCCTCAATCCTCATTCTTCAATCCTCACTACCCAATCCTCAATCTTCAATCCTCAATCCTCAATCCTCAATTCTCAATCCTCTATCTTCAATCCTAAATACTAAATCTTCAATCCTCAATCCTCAATCCTCAATCCTCAATCCTCAATCTTCAATCGTCAATACTCATTCTTCAATCCTCATTCCTCAACCCTCAACCCTCAATTTTCATTCCTCAATCCTCAATCCTCAATCCTCAATCCTCATTCTTCAATCCTCAATACCCAATCCTCAATCTTCAATCCTCAATCCTCAATCCTCAATTCTCAATCCTCAATCCTCAGTCCTCAGTCCTCAAACCTCAATCCTCAACTCTCAGCACTCATCGTCAATCCCCAATCCTCAATCCTCAATCCTCAATCTTCAATCCTCAGTACACACTCTTCAATCCTCAATCCTCAATCCACAATACTCAATCCTCATTCTTCAATCCCCAATACACAATCCTCAATCTTCAATCGTCAAACCTCAATCCTCAACCCTCAGCCCTCATCCTCAATCCTCAATCCTCAGTCTTCAATCCTCAATCCTCAATCCTCAATCCTCAATCCCCAATCCTCAATCCTCAATCCTCAATCTTGAATCCGCAATACTCAATCTTCAATCCTCAATCCTCAATCCTCAATCATCAATCCTCAATCCTCAATCGTCAGTCTTCAACCCTCAATACTCAATCTTCAAACCTCAACACACAATCCTCAATCCTCAATCCTCAATTCTCATTCTCCAATCCTCAATACCCAATCCTCAATCTTCAATCCTCAATCCTCAATCCTCAATTCTCAATCCTCAATCCTCAATCCTCAGTCCTCAATCATCAATCCTCAATCTTCAACACTCAATCCTCAATCCTCAATCCTCAATCCTCATTCCTCAATCATCAATCCTTAATCTTCAATACTCAATCCTCAATCCTCAATCGTCAGTCTTCTATCCTCAATACTCAATCTTCAGTCCTCAACAGTCAATCCTCAATCCTCAATCCTCAATCCTCATTCTTCAATCCTCAATACCCAATCCTCAATCATCAATCTTCAGTCCTTAACCCTCAGACCTCAAACATCAATATTCAACCCTCGGTCCTCGTCCTCAATACACAAACCTCAATCCTCAGTCCTCAATATTCAATCATCAATATTCAATCTTCAATCCTCAATCCTCAATCATCAATCCTCAATCTTCAACACTCAATCCTCAATCCTCAATTCTCAATCCTCAATACTGAATCCTCAATCTTCAATCCTTAATAATCAATTTTCAATCATCAATCCTCAATACTCAGTCATCAATCCTCAATCTTCAATACTCAATCCTCAATCCTGAATCCTCTATCCTCAATCCTCAACCCTCAGACCTCATTATCAATTCTCAATTCTCAATCCTCAATCCTCAGTCCTCAATCCTCAGTCCTCAATGATCAATCCTCAATCCTCAATCTGCAATCCTCAATACTCAATCTTCAATCCTCAATCCTCAATCCTCAATCGTCAATCTTCAATCCTCAATACTCAATCTTCAATCCTCAATCCTCAATTCTCAATCATCAATCCTCAATCTTCAATACTCAATACTCAATCGTCCGTCTTCTATCCTCAATACTCAATCTTCAATCCTCAACACTCAATCCTCAATCCTCAATCCTCAATCCTCATTCTTCAATCCTCACTACGCAATCCTCAATCTTCAACCCTCAATCCTCAATCCTCAACTCTCAATCCTCTATCTGCAATCCTAAATACTAAATCTTCAATCCTCAATCCTCAATCCTCAATCCTCAATCCTCAATCCTCATTCTACAATCCTCAATACTCAATCTTGAATCATCAATCGTCAACTCTCAATCCTCAATCGTCAATCATCAATCGTCACTCCTCAATCCCCAATCCTCAATCTTCAATCCTCAATCCTCAATCCTCAATCCTCAATCTTCAATCCTCAATCCTCAATCCTCAATACTCAATCTTCAATCCTCAATCCTTAGTCCTCAAACCTCAATTCTGAATCCTCAATCCTGAATCCTCAATCTTCAGACCTCAGTCCTCAACAATCTGTTGTCAATCCTCAATCCTCAATAGAATATCCTCAATTCAAAGTTTTCAATAGTCAATACTGAATCTGCAATCTTCAAACCTCTATCCACAAACATCAATTCTCATCACTCAACACTCAATCCTCAGTCCTCAATCATCAATCCTCAATCTTCAATACTCAATCCTTAATCCTCAATCCTCAATCCTCATTCCTCAATCGTCAATCTTCAATCCTCAACACTCAATCTTCAATCCTCAATCCTCAATCCTCAATCGTCAATCTTCAGCCCTCAATACTCAATCCTCAATCCTCAATCTTCAATCGTCAATACTCATTCTTCAATCCTCAATCCTCAACCGTCAACCCTCAATTTTCATTCCCCAATCCTCAATCCTCAATCCTCAATCCTCATTCTTCAATCCTCAATACCCAATTCTCAATCTTCAATCCTCAATCCTCAATCCTCAATTCTCAATCCTCAATCCTCAGTCCTCAGTTCTCAAACCTCAATCCTCAACCCTCAGCACTCATCGTCAATCCCCAATCCTCAATCCTCAATCCTCAATCCTCAATCTTCAATCCTCAATACTCAATCCTCAATCTTCAATCCTCAATCCTCAATCCTCAATCCTCAGTCCTCAACCCTCATTCTTTAATCCTCAATACCCAATCCTCAATCTTCAATCCTCAATCCTCAATCCCCAATTCTCAATCCTCAATCCTCAGTCCTCAACCCTCATTCTTCAATCCTCAATACCCAATCCTCAATCTTCAATCCTCAATCCTCAATCCCCAATTCTCAATCCTCAATCCTCAGTCCTCAGTCCTCAAACCTCAATCCTCAACCCTCAACCCTAGTCGTCAATCCTCAATCCTCAATCCTCAATCCCTAACCTTCAATCCTCAATCCTCAATCCCCAATTCTCAATCCTCAAACCTCAGTCCTCAGTCCTCAAACCTCAATCCTCAACCCTCAGCCCTCATCGTCAATCCTCAATCCTCAACCCTCAATCCTTAGCCTTCAATCCCCAATACTCAATCTTCAATCCTCAATCCTCAATTCTCAACCCTCAATCCTCAATCCTCATTCCTCAATCCTCAGTCCTCAATCATCAATCCTCAATCTTCAACACTCAATCCTCAATCCTCAATCCTCAATCCTCATTCCTCAATCATCAATCCTTAATCTTCAATACTCAATCCTCAATCCTCAATCGTCAGTCTTCTATCCTCAATACTCAATCTTCAGTCCTCAACAGTCAATCCTCAATCCTCAATCCTCAATCCTCATTCTTCAATCCTCAATACCCAATCCTCAATCATCAATCTTCAGTCCTTAACCCTCAGACCTCAAACATCAATATTCAACCCTCGGTCCTCGTCCTCAATACACAAACCTCAATCCTCAGTCCTCAATATTCAATCATCAATATTCAATCTTCAATCCTCAATCCTCAATCATCAATCCTCAATCTTCAACACTCAATCCTCAATCCTCAATTCTCAATCCTCAATACTGAATCCTCAATCTTCAATCCTTAATAATCAATTTTCAATCATCAATCCTCAATACTCAGTCATCAATCCTCAATCTTCAATACTCAATCCTCAATCCTGAATCCTCTATCCTCAATCCTCAACCCTCAGACCTCATTATCAATTCTCAATTCTCAATCCTCAATCCTCAGTCCTCAATCCTCAGTCCTCAATGATCAATCCTCAATCCTCAATCTGCAATCCTCAATACTCAATCTTCAATCCTCAATACCCAATTCTCAATCTTCAATCCTCAATCCTCAATCCTCAATTCTCAATCCTCAATCCTCAGTCCTCAGTTCTCAAACCTCAATCCTCAACCCTCAGCACTCATCGTCAATCCCCAATCCTCAATCCTCAATCCTCAATCCTCAATCTTCAATCCTCAATACTCAATCCTCAATCTTCAATCCTCAATCCTCAATCCTCAATCCTCAGTCCTCAACCCTCATTCTTTAATCCTCAATACCCAATCCTCAATCTTCAATCCTCAATCCTCAATCCCCAATTCTCAATCCTCAATCCTCAATCCTCAATCCTTAGCCTTCAATCCTCAATACTCAATCTTCAATCCTCAATCCTCAATTCTCAACCCTCAATCCTCAATCCTCATTCCTCAGTCCTCAATTCTCAATACTCAATCGTCAGTCTTCAATCCTCAGTCCTCAATCCTCAATCCTCAATCCTCAATCCTCAATCATCAATCCTCAATCTTCAATACTCAATACTCAATCGTCCGTCTTCTATCCTCAATACTCAATCTTCAATCCTCAACACTCAATCCTCAATCCTCAATCCTCAATCCTCATTCTTCAATCCTCACTACCCAATCCTCAATCTTCAATCCTCAATCCTCAATCCTCAATTCTCAATCCTCTATCTTCAATCCTAAATACTAAATCTTCAATCCTCAATCCTCAATCCTCAATCCTCAATCCTCAATCTTCAATCGTCAATACTCATTCTTCAATCCTCATTCCTCAACCCTCAACCCTCAATTTTCATTCCTCAATCCTCAATCCTCAATCCTCAATCCTCATTCTTCAATCCTCAATACCCAATCCTCAATCTTCAATCCTCAATCCTCAATCCTCAATTCTCAATCCTCAATCCTCAGTCCTCAGTCCTCAAACCTCAATCCTCAACTCTCAGCACTCATCGTCAATCCCCAATCCTCAATCCTCAATCCTCAATCTTCAATCCTCAATACACACTCTTCAATCCTCAATCCTCAATCCACAATACTCAATCCTCATTCTTCAATCCCCAATACACAATCCTCAATCTTCAATCGTCAAACCTCAATCCTCAACCCTCAGCCCTCATCCTCAATCCTCAATCCTCAGTCTTCAATCCTCAATCCTCAATCCTCAATCCTCAATCCCCAATCCTCAATCCTCAATCCTCAATCTTGAATCCGCAATACTCAATCTTCAATCCTCAATCCTCAATCCTCAATCATCAATCCTCAATCCTCAATCGTCAGTCTTCAACCCTCAATACTCAATCTTCAAACCTCAACACACAATCCTCAATCCTCAATCCTCAATTCTCATTCTCCAATCCTCAATACCCAATCCTCAATCTTCAATCCTCAATCCTCAATCCTCAATTCTCAATCCTCAATCCTCAATCCTCAGTCCTCAATCATCAATCCTCAATCTTCAACACTCAATCCTCAATCCTCAATCCTCAATCCTCATTCCTCAATCATCAATCCTTAATCTTCAATACTCAATCCTCAATCCTCAATCGTCAGTCTTCTATCCTCAATACTCAATCTTCAGTCCTCAACAGTCAATCCTCAATCCTCAATCCTCAATCCTCATTCTTCAATCCTCAATACCCAATCCTCAATCATCAATCTTCAGTCCTTAACCCTCAGACCTCAAACATCAATATTCAACCCTCGGTCCTCGTCCTCAATACACAAACCTCAATCCTCAGTCCTCAATATTCAATCATCAATATTCAATCTTCAATCCTCAATCCTCAATCATCAATCCTCAATCTTCAACACTCAATCCTCAATCCTCAATTCTCAATCCTCAATACTGAATCCTCAATCTTCAATCCTTAATAATCAATTTTCAATCATCAATCCTCAATACTCAGTCATCAATCCTCAATCTTCAATACTCAATCCTCAATCCTGAATCCTCTATCCTCAATCCTCAACCCTCAGACCTCATTATCAATTCTCAATTCTCAATCCTCAATCCTCAGTCCTCAATCCTCAGTCCTCAATGATCAATCCTCAATCCTCAATCTGCAATCCTCAATACTCAATCTTCAATCCTCAATCCTCAATCCTCAATCGTCAATCTTCAATCCTCAATACTCAATCTTCAATCCTCAATCCTCAATTCTCAATCATCAATCCTCAATCTTCAATACTCAATACTCAATCGTCCGTCTTCTATCCTCAATACTCAATCTTCAATCCTCAACACTCAATCCTCAATCCTCAATCCTCAATCCTCATTCTTCAATCCTCACTACGCAATCCTCAATCTTCAACCCTCAATCCTCAATCCTCAACTCTCAATCCTCTATCTGCAATCCTAAATACTAAATCTTCAATCCTCAATCCTCAATCCTCAATCCTCAATCCTCAATCCTCATTCTACAATCCTCAATACTCAATCTTGAATCATCAATCGTCAACTCTCAATCCTCAATCGTCAATCATCAATCGTCACTCCTCAATCCCCAATCCTCAATCTTCAATCCTCAATCCTCAATCCTCAATCCTCAATCTTCAATCCTCAATCCTCAATCCTCAATACTCAATCTTCAATCCTCAATCCTTTGTCCTCAAACCTCAATTCTGAATCCTCAATCCTGAATCCTCAATCTTCAGACCTCAGTCCTCAACAATCTGTTGTCAATCCTCAATCCTCAATAGAATATCCTCAATTCAAAGTTTTCAATAGTCAATACTGAATCTGCAATCTTCAAACCTCTATCCACAAACATCAATTCTCATCACTCAACACTCAATCCTCAGTCCTCAATCATCAATCCTCAATCTTCAATACTCAATCCTTAATCCTCAATCCTCAATCCTCATTCCTCAATCGTCAATCTTCAATCCTCAACACTCAATCTTCAATCCTCAATCCTCAATCCTCAATCGTCAATCTTCAGCCCTCAATACTCAATCCTCAATCCTCAATCTTCAATCGTCAATACTCATTCTTCAATCCTCAATCCTCAACCGTCAACCCTCAATTTTCATTCCCCAATCCTCAATCCTCAATCCTCAATCCTCATTCTTCAATCCTCAATACCCAATTCTCAATCTTCAATCCTCAATCCTCAATCCTCAATTCTCAATCCTCAATCCTCAGTCCTCAGTTCTCAAACCTCAATCCTCAACCCTCAGCACTCATCGTCAATCCCCAATCCTCAATCCTCAATCCTCAATCCTCAATCTTCAATCCTCAATACTCAATCCTCAATCTTCAATCCTCAATCCTCAATCCTCAATCCTCAGTCCTCAACCCTCATTCTTTAATCCTCAATACCCAATCCTCAATCTTCAATCCTCAATCCTCAATCCCCAATTCTCAATCCTCAATCCTCAGTCCTCAACCCTCATTCTTCAATCCTCAATACCCAATCCTCAATCTTCAATCCTCAATCCTCAATCCCCAATTCTCAATCCTCAATCCTCAGTCCTCAGTCCTCAAACCTCAATCCTCAACCCTCAACCCTAGTCGTCAATCCTCAATCCTCAATCCTCAATCCCTAACCTTCAATCCTCAATCCTCAATCCCCAATTCTCAATCCTCAAACCTCAGTCCTCAGTCCTCAAACCTCAATCCTCAACCCTCAGCCCTCATCGTCAATCCTCAATCCTCAACCCTCAATCCTTAGCCTTCAATCCCCAATACTCAATCTTCAATCCTCAATCCTCAATTCTCAACCCTCAATCCTCAATCCTCATTCCTCAATCCTCAGTCCTCAATCATCAATCCTCAATCTTCAACACTCAATCCTCAATCCTCAATCCTCAATCCTCATTCCTCAATCATCAATCCTTAATCTTCAATACTCAATCCTCAATCCTCAATCGTCAGTCTTCTATCCTCAATACTCAATCTTCAGTCCTCAACAGTCAATCCTCAATCCTCAATCCTCAATCCTCATTCTTCAATCCTCAATACCCAATCCTCAATCATCAATCTTCAGTCCTTAACCCTCAGACCTCAAACATCAATATTCAACCCTCGGTCCTCGTCCTCAATACACAAACCTCAATCCTCAGTCCTCAATATTCAATCATCAATATTCAATCTTCAATCCTCAATCCTCAATCATCAATCCTCAATCTTCAACACTCAATCCTCAATCCTCAATTCTCAATCCTCAATACTGAATCCTCAATCTTCAATCCTTAATAATCAATTTTCAATCATCAATCCTCAATACTCAGTCATCAATCCTCAATCTTCAATACTCAATCCTCAATCCTGAATCCTCTATCCTCAATCCTCAACCCTCAGACCTCATTATCAATTCTCAATTCTCAATCCTCAATCCTCAGTCCTCAATCCTCAGTCCTCAATGATCAATCCTCAATCCTCAATCTGCAATCCTCAATACTCAATCTTCAATCCTCAATCCTCAATCCTCAATCGTCAATCTTCAATCCTCAATACTCAATCTTCAATCCTCAATCCTCAATTCTCAATCATCAATCCTCAATCTTCAATACTCAATACTCAATCGTCCGTCTTCTATCCTCAATACTCAATCTTCAATCCTCAACACTCAATCCTCAATCCTCAATCCTCAATCCTCATTCTTCAATCCTCACTACGCAATCCTCAATCTTCAACCCTCAATCCTCAATCCTCAACTCTCAATCCTCTATCTGCAATCCTAAATACTAAATCTTCAATCCTCAATCCTCAATCCTCAATCCTCAATCCTCAATCCTCATTCTACAATCCTCAATACTCAATCTTGAATCATCAATCGTCAACTCTCAATCCTCAATCGTCAATCATCAATCGTCACTCCTCAATCCCCAATCCTCAATCTTCAATCCTCAATCCTCAATCCTCAATCCTCAATCTTCAATCCTCAATCCTCAATCCCCAATACTCAATCTTCAATCCTCAATCCTTAGTCCTCAAACCTCAATTCTGAATCCTCAATCCTGAATCCTCAATCTTCAGACCTCAGTCCTCAACAATCTGTTGTCAATCCTCAATCCTCAATAGAATATCCTCAATTCAAAGTTTTCAATAGTCAATACTGAATCTGCAATCTTCAAACCTCTATCCACAAACATCAATTCTCATCACTCAACACTCAATCCTCAGTCCTCAATCATCAATCCTCAATCTTCAATACTCAATCCTTAATCCTCAATCCTCAATCCTCATTCCTCAATCGTCAATCTTCAATCCTCAACACTCAATCTTCAATCCTCAATCCTCAATCCTCAATCGTCAATCTTCAGCCCTCAATACTCAATCCTCAATCCTCAATCTTCAATCGTCAATACTCATTCTTCAATCCTCAATCCTCAACCGTCAACCCTCAATTTTCATTCCCCAATCCTCAATCCTCAATCCTCAATCCTCATTCTTCAATCCTCAATACCCAATTCTCAATCATCAATCCTCAATCCTCAATCCTCAATTCTCAATCCTCAATCCTCAGTCCTCAGTTCTCAAACCTCAATCCTCAACCCTCAGCACTCATCGTCAATCCCCAATCCTCAATCCTCAATCCTCAATCCTCAATCTTCAATCCTCAATACTCAATCCTCAATCTTCAATCCTCAATCCTCAATCCTCAATCCTCAGTCCTCAACCCTCATTCTTTAATCCTCAATACCCAATCCTCAATCTTCAATCCTCAATCCTCAATCCCCAATTCTCAATCCTCAATCCTCAGTCCTCAACCCTCATTCTTCAATCCTCAATACCCAATCCTCAATCTTCAATCCTCAATCCTCAATCCCCAATTCTCAATCCTCAATCCTCAGTCCTCAGTCCTCAAACCTCAATCCTCAACCCTCAGCCCTAGTCGTCAATCCTCAATCCTCAATCCTCAATCCCTAACCTTCAATCCTCAATCCTCAATCCCCAATTCTCAATCCTCAAACCTCAGTCCTCAGTCCTCAAACCTCAATCCTCAACCCTCAGCCCTCATCGTCAATCCTCAATCCTCAACCCTCAATCCTTAGCCTTCAATCCCCAATACTCAATCTTCAATCCTCAATCCTCAATTCTCAACCCTCAATCCTCAATCCTCATTCCTCAGTCCTCAATTCTCAATACTCAATCGTCAGTCTTCAATCCTCAGTCCTCAATCCTCAATCCTCAATCCTCAATCCTCAATCATCAATCCTCAATCTTCAATACTCAATACTCAATCGTCCGTCTTCTATCCTCAATACTCAATCTTCAATCCTCAACACTCAATCCTCAATCCTCAATCCTCAATCCTCATTCTTCAATCCTCACTACCCAATCCTCAATCTTCAATCCTCAATCCTCAATCCTCAATTCTCAATCCTCTATCTTCAATCCTAAATACTAAATCTTCAATCCTCAATCCTCAATCCTCAATCCTCAATCCTCAATCTTCAATCGTCAATACTCATTCTTCAATCCTCAATCCTCAACCCTCAACCCTCAATTTTCATTCCTCAATCCTCAATCCTCAATCCTCAATCCTCATTCTTCAATCCTCAATACCCAATCCTCAATCTTCAATCCTCAATCCTCAATCCTCAATTCTCAATCCTCAATCCTCAGTCCTCAGTCCTCAAACCTCAATCCTCAACTCTCAGCACTCATCGTCAATCCCCAATCCTCAATCCTCAATCCTCAATCTTCAATCCTCAATACACACTCTTCAATCCTCAATCCTCAATCCACAATACTCAATCCTCATTCTTCAATCCCCAATACCCAATCCTCAATCTTCAATCGTCAAACCTCAATTCTCAACCCTCAGCCCTCATCCTCAATCCTCAATCCTCAGTCTTCAATCCTCAATCCTCAATCCTCAATCCTCAATCCCCAATCCTCAATCCTCAATCCTCAATCTTGAATCCGCAATACTCAATCTTCAATCCTCAATCCTCAATCCTCAATCATCAATCCTCAATCCTCAATCGTCAGTCTTCAACCCTCAATACTCAATCTTCAAACCTCAACACACAATCCTCAATCCTCAATCCTCAATTCTCATTCTCCAATCCTCAATACCCAATCCTCAATCTTCAATCCTCAATCCTCAATCCTCAATTCTCAATCCTCAATCCTCAATCCTCAGTCCTCAATCATCAATCCTCAATCTTCAACACTCAATCCTCAATCCTCAATCCTCAATCCTCATTCCTCAATCATCAATCCTTAATCTTCAATACTCAATCCTCAATCCTCAATCGTCAGTCTTCTATCCTCAATACTCAATCTTCAGTCCTCAACAGTCAATCCTCAATCCTCAATCCTCAATCCTCATTCTTCAATCCTCAATACCCAATCCTCAATCATCAATCTTCAGTCCTTAACCCTCAGACCTCAAACATCAATATTCAACCCTCGGTCCTCGTCCTCAATACACAAACCTCAATCCTCAGTCCTCAATATTCAATCATCAATATTCAATCTTCAATCCTCAATCCTCAATCATCAATCCTCAATCTTCAACACTCAATCCTCAATCCTCAATTCTCAATCCTCAATACTGAATCCTCAATCTTCAATCCTTAATAATCAATTTTCAATCATCAATCCTCAATACTCTGTCATCAATCCTCAATCTTCAATACTCAATCCTCAATCCTCAATCGTCAATCTTCAATCCTCAATACTCAATCTTCAATCCTCAATCCTCAATTCTCAATCATCAATCCTCAATCTTCAATACTCAATACTCAATCGTCCGTCTTCTATCCTCAATACTCAATCTTCAATCCTCAACACTCAATCCTCAATCCTCAATCCTCAATCCTCATTCTTCAATCCTCACTACGCAATCCTCAATCTTCAACCCTCAATCCTCAATCCTCAACTCTCAATCCTCTATCTGCAATCCTAAATACTAAATCTTCAATCCTCAATCCTCAATCCTCAATCCTCAATCCTCAATCCTCATTCTACAATCCTCAATACTCAATCTTGAATCATCAATCGTCAACTCTCAATCCTCAATCGTCAATCATCAATCGTCACTCCTCAATCCCCAATCCTCAATCTTCAATCCTCAATCCTCAATCCTCAATCCTCAATCTTCAATCCTCAATCCTCAATCCTCAATACTCAATCTTCAATCCTCAATCCTTAGTCCTCAAACCTCAATTCTGAATCCTCAATCCTGAATCCTCAATCTTCAGACCTCAGTCCTCAACAATCTGTTGTCAATCCTCAATCCTCAATAGAATATCCTCAATTCAAAGTTTTCAATAGTCAATACTCAATCTGCAATCTTCAAACCTCTATCCACAAACATCAATTCTCATCACTCAACACTCAATCCTCAGTCCTCAATCATCAATCCTCAATCTTCAATACTCAATCCTTAATCCTCAATCCTCAATCCTCATTCCTCAATCATCAGTCCTCAATCTTCAACACTCAATCCTCAATCCTCAATCGTCAGTCTTCTATCCTCAATACTCAATCTTCAATCCTCAACACTCAATCCTCTATCCTCAATCCTCAATCCTCATTCTTCAATCCTCAATACCCAATCCTCAATCTTCAATCCTCAATCCTCAATCCTCAGTCCTCAATCCTCAATCCTCAATCGTCAGTCTTCAATCCTCAATACTCAATCTTCAATCCTTAATCCTCAAACCTCAATCCTCAATCCTCATTCTTCGATCCTCAATACCCAATACTCAATCTTCAATCCTCAATCCTCAATCCTCATTTCTCAATGCTCTATCCTCAGTCCTCAGTCCTCAAACCTCAATCCTGAACCGTCAGCCCCCATCCTCAATCCTCAATACTCAATCTTCAATCCTCAATCCCTAGTCCTCAAACCTCAATTCTGAATCCTCAATCCTGAATCCTCAATCTTCAATCCTCAATACTCAATCTGCAATCCTCAATCATCAATCCTCAAACCTCAATCCTCAATCCTCATTCTTCAATCCTCAATACCCAATCCTCAACCTTCAATCCTCAATCCTCAATCCTCAATTCTCAATCCTCAATCCTTAACCCTCAGACCTCAGACATCAATATTCAACCCTCGGTCCTCGTCCTCAATACACAAACCTCAATCCTCAGTCCTCAATATTCAATCATCAATATTCAATCTTCAATCCTCAATCCTGAATCATCAATCCTCAATCTTCAATACTCAATCCTCAATCCTCAATTCTCAATCCTCAATACTGAATCCTCAATCTTCAATCCTTAATAATCAATTTTCAATCCTCAATCCTCAATACTCAGTCATCAATCCTCAATCTTCAATACTCAATCCTCAATCCTGAATCCTCTATCCTCAATCCTCAACCCTCAGACCTCATTATCAATTCTCAATTCTCAATCCTCAATCCTTAGTCCTCAATCCTCAGTCCTCAATGATCAATCCTCAATCCTCAATCTTCAATCCTCAATACTCAATCTTCAATCCTCAATCCTCAATCCTCAATCGTCAATCTTCAATCCTCAATACTCAATCTTCAATCCTCAATCCTCAATTCTCAATCATCAATTCTCAATCTTCAATACTCAATACTCAATCGTCCGTCTTCTATCCTCAATACTCAATCTTCAATCCTCAACACTCAATCCTCAATCCTCAATCCTCAATCCTCATTCTTCAATCCTCACTACGCAATCCTCAATCTTCAACCCTCAATCCTCAATCCTCAATTCTCAATCCTCTATCTGCAATCCTAAATACTAAATCTTCAATCCTCAATCCTCAATCCTCAATCCTCAATCCTCAATCCTCATTCTACAATCCTCAATACTCAATCTTGAATCATCAATCGTCAACTCTCAATCCTCAATCCTCAATCATCAATCGTCACTCCTCAATCCCCAATCCTCAATCTTCAATCCTCAATCCTCAATCCTCAATCCTCAATCTTCAATCCTCAATCCACAATCCTCAATACTCAATCTTCAATCCTCAATCCTTAGTCGTCAAACCTCAATTCTGAATCCTCAATCCTGAATCCTCAATCTTCAGACCTCAGTCCTCAACAATCTGTTGTCAATCCTCAATCCTCAATAGAATATCCTCAATTCAAAGTTTTCAATAGTCAATACTCAATCTGCAATCTTCAAACCTCTATCCACAAACATCAATTCTCATCACTCAACACTCAATCCTCAGTCCTCAATCATCAATCCTCAATCTTCAATACTCAATCCTCAATCCTCAATCCTCAATCCTCATTCCTCAATCATCAGTCCTCAATCTTCAACACTCAATCCTCAATCCTCAATCGTCAGTCTTCTATCCTCAATACTCAATCTTCAATCCTCAACACTCAATCCTCTATCCTCAATCCTCAATCCTCATTCTTCAATCCTCAATACCCAATCCTCAATCTTCAATCCTCAATCCTCAATCCTCAGTCCTCAATCCTCAATCCTCAATCGGCAGTCTTCAATCCTCAATACTCAATCTTCAATCCTCAATCCTCAAACCTCAATCCTCAATCCTCATTCTTCGATCCTCAATACCCAATACTCAATCTTCAATCCTCAATCCTCAATCCTCATTTCTCAATGCTCTATCCTCAGTCCTCAGTCCTCAAACCTCAATCGTGAACCGTCAGCCCCCATCCTCAATCGTCAATACTCAATCTTCAATCCTCAATCCTCAATCCTCAATACTCAATCTTCAATCCTCAATCCTTAGTCCTCAAACCTCAATTCTGAATCCAAAATCCTGAATCCTCAATCTTCTGACCTCAGTCCTCAACAATCTGTTGTCAATCCTCAATCCTCAATAGAATATCCTCAATTCAAAGTTTTCAATACTCAATACTCAATCTGCAATCTTCAGACCTCTATCCACAAACATCAATTCTCATCACTCAACACTCAACACTCAGTCCTCAATCATCAAACCTCAATCTTCAATCCTCAATCCTTAGTCCTCAAACCTCAATTCTGAATCCAAAATCCTGAATCCTCAATCTTCTGACCTCAGTCCTCAACAATCTGTTGTCAATCCTCAATCCTCAATAGAATATCCTCAATTCAAGGTTTTCAATAGTCAATACTCAATCTGCAATCTTCAAACCTCTATCCACAAACATCAGTTCTCATCACTCAACACTCAATCCTCAGTCCTCAATCATCAATCCTCAATCTTCAATACTCAATCCTCAATCCTCAATCGTCAATCCTCATTCCTCAATCATCAATCCTCAATCTTCAACACTCAATCCTCAATCCTCAATCGTCAGTCTTCTGTCCTCAATACTCAATCTTCAATCCTCAATCCTCAATCCTCAATCTTCAATCCTCAATACTCAATCTGCAATCCTCAATCATCAATCCTCTAACCTCAATCCTCAATCCTCATTCTTCAATCCTCAATACCCAATTCTCAATCTTCAATCCTCAATCCTCAATCCTCAATTCTCAATCCTCAATCCTCAGTCCTCAGTTCTCAAACCTCAATCCTCAACCCTCAGCACTCATCGTCAATCCCCAATCCTCAATCCTCAATCCTCAATCCTCAATCTTCAATCCTCAATACTCAATCCTCAATCTTCAATCCTCAATCCTCAATCCTCAATCCTCAGTCCTCAACCCTCATTCTTTAATCCTCAATACCCAATCCTCAATCTTCAATCCTCAATCCTCAATCCCCAATTCTCAATCCTCAATCCTCAGTCCTCAACCCTCATTCTTCAATCCTCAATACCCAATCCTCAATCTTCAATCCTCAATCCTCAATCCCCAATTCTCAATCCTCAATCCTCAGTCCTCAGTCCTCAAACCTCAATCCTCAACCCTCAGCCCTAGTCGTCAATCCTCAATCCTCAATCCTCAATCCCTAACCTTCAATCCTCAATCCACAATCCCCAATTCTCAATCCTCAAACCTCAGTCCTCAGTCCTCAAACCTCAATCCTCAACCCTCAGCCCTCATCGTCAATCCTCAATCCTCAATCCTCAATCCTTAGCCTTCAATCCTCAATACTCAATCTTCAATCCTCAATCCTCAATTCTCAACCCTCAATCCTCAATCCTCATTCCTCAGTCCTCAATTCTCAATACTCAATCGTCAGTCTTCAATCCTCAGTCCTCAATCCTCAATCCTCAATCCTCAATCCTCAATCATCAATCCTCAATCTTCAATACTCAATACTCAATCGTCCGTCTTCTATCCTCAATACTCAATCTTCAATCCTCAACACTCAATCCTCAATCCTCAATCCTCAATCCTCATTCTTCAATCCTCACTACCCAATCCTCAATCTTCAATCCTCAATCCTCAATCCTCAATTCTCAATCCTCTATCTTCAATCCTAAATACTAAATCTTCAATCCTCAATCCTCAATCCTCAATCCTCAATCCTCAATCTTCAATCGTCAATACTCATTCTTCAATCCTCAATCCTCAACCCTCAACCCTCAATTTTCATTCCTCAATCCTCAATCCTCAATCCTCAATCCTCAATCCTCATTCTTCAATCCTCAATACCCAATCCTCAATCTTCAATCCTCAATCCTCAATCCTCAATTCTCAATCCTCAATCCTCAGTCCTCAGTCCTCAAACCTCAATCCTCAACTCTCAGCACTCATCGTCAATCCCCAATCCTCAATCCTCAATCCTCAATCTTCAATCCTCAATACACACTCTTCAATCCTCAATCCTCAATCCACAATACTCAATCCTCATTCTTCAATCCCCAATACACAATCCTCAATCTTCAATCGTCAAACCTCAATCCTCAACCCTCAGCCCTCATCCTCAATCCTCAATCCTCAGTCTTCAATCCTCAATCCTCAATCCTCAATCCTCAATCCCCAATCCTCAATCCTCAATCCTCAATCTTGAATCCGCAATACTCAACCTTCAATCCTCAATCCTCAATCCTCAATCATCAATCCTCAATCCTCAATCGTCAGTCTTCAACCCTCAATACTCAATCTTCAAACCTCAACACACAATCCTCAATCCTCAATCCTCAATTCTCATTCTCCAATCCTCAATACCCAATCCTCAATCTTCAATCCTCAATCCTCAATCCTCAATTCTCAATCCTCAATCCTCAATCCTCAGTCCTCAATCATCAATCCTCAATCTTCAACACTCAATCCTCAATCCTCAATCCTCAATCCTCATTCCTCAATCATCAATCCTTAATCTTCAATACTCAATCCTCAATCCTCAATCGTCAGTCTTCTATCCTCAATACTCAATCTTCAGTCCTCAACAGTCAATCCTCAATCCTCAATCCTCAATCCTCATTCTTCAATCCTCAATACCCAATCCTCAATCATCAATCTTCAGTCCTTAACCCTCAGACCTCAAACATCAATATTCAACCCTCGGTCCTCGTCCTCAATACACAAACCTCAATCCTCAGTCCTCAATATTCAATCATCAATATTCAATCTTCAATCCTCAATCCTCAATCATCAATCCTCAATCTTCAACACTCAATCCTCAATCCTCAATTCTCAATCCTCAATACTGAATCCTCAATCTTCAATCCTTAATAATCAATTTTCAATCATCAATCCTCAATACTCAGTCATCAATCCTCAATCTTCAATACTCAATCCTCAATCCTGAATCCTCTATCCTCAATCCTCAACCCTCAGACCTCATTATCAATTCTCAATTCTCAATCCTCAATCCTCAGTCCTCAATCCTCAGTCCTCAATGATCAATCCTCAATCCTCAATCTGCAATCCTCAATACTCAATCTTCAATCCTCAATCCTCAATCCTCATTCGTCAATCTTCAATCCTCAATACTCAATCTTCAATCCTCAATCCTCAATTCTCAATCATCAATCCTCAATCTTCAATACTCAATACTCAATCGTCCGTCTTCTATCCTCAATACTCAATCTTCAATCCTCAACACTCAATCCTCAATCCTCAATCCTCAATCCTCATTCTTCAATCCTCACTACGCAATCCTCAATCTTCAACCCTCAATCCTCAATCCTCAACTCTCAATCCTCTATCTGCAATCCTAAATACTAAATCTTCAATCCTCAATCCTCAATCCTCAATCCTCAATCCTCAATCCTCATTCTACAATCCTCAATACTCAATCTTGAATCATCAATCGTCAACTCTCAATCCTCAATCGTCAATCATCAATCGTCACTCCTCAATCCCCAATCCTCAATCTTCAATCCTCAATCCTCAATCCTCAATCCTCAATCTTCAATCCTCAATCCTCAATCCTCAATACTCAATCTTCAATCCTCAATCCTTAGTCCTCAAACCTCAATTCTGAATCCTCAATCCTGAATCCTCAATCTTCAGACCTCAGTCCTCAACAATCTGTTGTCAATCCTCAATCCTCAATAGAATATCCTCAATTCAAAGTTTTCAATAGTCAATACTGAATCTGCAATCTTCAAACCTCTATCCACAAACATCAATTCTCATCACTCAACACTCAATCCTCAGTCCTCAATCATCAATCCTCAATCTTCAATACTCAATCCTTAATCCTCAATCCTCAATCCTCATTCCTCAATCGTCAATCTTCAATCCTCAACACTCAATCTTCAATCCTCAATCCTCAATCCTCAATCGTCAATCTTCAGCCCTCAATACTCAATCCTCAATCCTCAATCTTCAATCGTCAATACTCATTCTTCAATCCTCAATCCTCAACCGTCAACCCTCAATTTTCATTCCCCAATCCTCAATCCTCAATCCTCAATCCTCATTCTTCAATCCTCAATACCCAATTCTCAATCTTCAATCCTCAATCCTCAATCCTCAATTCTCAATCCTCAATCCTCAGTCCTCAGTTCTCAAACCTCAATCCTCAACCCTCAGAACTCATCGTCAATCCCCAATCCTCAATCCTCAATCCTCAATCCTCAGTCTTCAATCCTCAATCCTCAATCCTCAATCCTCAATCCCCAATCCTCAATCCTCAATCCTCAATCTTGAATCCGCAATACTCAATCTTCAATCCTCAATCCTCAATCCTCAATCATCAATCCTCAATCCTCAATCGTCAGTCTTCAACCCTCAATACTCAATCTTCAAACCTCAACACACAATCCTCAATCCTCAACCCTCAATTCTCATTCTCCAATCCTCAATACCCAATCCTCAATCTTCAATCCTCAATCCTCAATCCTCAATTCTCAATCCTCAATCCTCAATCCTCAGTCCTCAATCATCAATCCTCAATCTTCAACACTCAATCCTCAATCCTCAATCCTCAATCCTCATTCCTCAATCATCAATCCTTAATCTTCAATACTCAATCCTCAATCCTCAATCGTCAGTCTTCTATCCTCAATACTCAATCTTCAGTCCTCAACAGTCAATCCTCAATCCTCAATCCTCAATCCTCATTCTTCAATCCTCAATACCCAATCCTCAATCATCAATCTTCAGTCCTTAACCCTCAGACCTCAAACATCAATATTCAACCCTCGGTCCTCGTCCTCAATACACAAACCTCAATCCTCAGTCCTCAATATTCAATCATCAATATTCAATCTTCAATCCTCAATCCTCAATCATCAATCCTCAATCTTCAACACTCAATCCTCAATCCTCAATTCTCAATCCTCAATACTGAATCCTCAATCTTCAATCCTTAATAATCAATTTTCAATCATCAATCCTCAATACTCAGTCATCAATCCTCAATCTTCAATACTCAATCCTCAATCCTGAATCCTCTATCCTCAATCCTCAACCCTCAGACCTCATTATCAATTCTCAATTCTCAATCCTCAATCCTCAGTCCTCAATCCTCAGTCCTCAATGATCAATCCTCAATCCTCAATCTGCAATCCTCAATACTCAATCTTCAATCCTCAATCCTCAATCCTCAATCGTCAATCTTCAATCCTCAATACTCAATCTTCAATCCTCAATCCTCAATTCTCAATCATCAATCCTCAATCTTCAATACTCAATACTCAATCGTCCGTCTTCTATCCTCAATACTCAATCTTCAATCCTCAACACTCAATCCTCAATCCTCAATCCTCAATCCTCATTCTTCAATCCTCACTACGCAATCCTCAATCTTCAACCCTCAATCCTCAATCGTCAACTCTCAATCCTCTATCTGCAATCCTAAATACTAAATCTTCAATCCTCAATCCTCAATCCTCAATCCTCAATCCTCAATCCTCATTCTACAATCCTCAATACTCAATCTTGAATCATCAATCGTCAACTCTCAATCCTCAATCCTCAATTCTCAATCCTCAATCCTTAACCCTCAGACCTCAGACATCAATATTCAACCCTCGGTCCTCGTCCTCAATACACAAACCTCAATCCTCAGTCCTCAATATTCAATCATCAATATTCAATCTTCAATCCTCAATCCTGAATCATCAATCCTCAATCTTCAATACTCAATCCTCAATCCTCAATTCTCAATCCTCAATACTGAATCCTCAATCTTCAATCCTTAATAATCAATTTTCAATCCTCAATCCTCAATACTCAGTCATCAATCCTCAATCTTCAATACTCAATCCTCAATCCTGAATCCTCTATCCTCAATCCTCAACCCTCAGACCTCATTATCAATTCTCAATTCTCAATCCTCAATCCTTAGTCCTCAATCCTCAGTCCTCAATGATCAATCCTCAATCCTCAATCTTCAATCCTCAATACTCAATCTTCAATCCTCAATCCTCAATCCTCAATCGTCAATCTTCAATCCTCAATACTCAATCTTCAATCCTCAATCCTCAATTCTCAATCATCAATTCTCAATCTTCAATACTCAATACTCAATCGTCCGTCTTCTATCCTCAATACTCAATCTTCAATCCTCAACACTCAATCCTCAATCCTCAATCCTCAATCCTCATTCTTCAATCCTCACTACGCAATCCTCAATCTTCAACCCTCAATCCTCAATCCTCAATTCTCAATCCTCTATCTGCAATCCTAAATACTAAATCTTCAATCCTCAATCCTCAATCCTCAATCCTCAATCCTCAATCCTCATTCTACAATCCTCAATACTCAATCTTGAATCATCAATCGTCAACTCTCAATCCTCAATCCTCAATCATCAATCGTCACTCCTCAATCCCCAATCCTCAATCTTCAATCCTCAATCCTCAATCCTCAATCCTCAATCTTCAATCCTCAATCCACAATCCTCAATACTCAATCTTCAATCCTCAATCCTTAGTCGTCAAACCTCAATTCTGAATCCTCAATCCTGAATCCTCAATCTTCAGACCTCAGTCCTCAACAATCTGTTGTCAATCCTCAATCCTCAATAGAATATCCTCAATTCAAAGTTTTCAATAGTCAATACTCAATCTGCAATCTTCAAACCTCTATCCACAAACATCAATTCTCATCACTCAACACTCAATCCTCAGTCCTCAATCATCAATCCTCAATCTTCAATACTCAATCCTCAATCCTCAATCCTCAATCCTCATTCCTCAATCATCAGTCCTCAATCTTCAACACTCAATCCTCAATCCTCAATCGTCAGTCTTCTATCCTCAATACTCAATCTTCAATCCTCAACACTCAATCCTCTATCCTCAATCCTCAATCCTCATTCTTCAATCCTCAATACCCAATCCTCAATCTTCAATCCTCAATCCTCAATCCTCAGTCCTCAATCCTCAATCCTCAATCGGCAGTCTTCAATCCTCAATACTCAATCTTCAATCCTCAATCCTCAAACCTCAATCCTCAATCCTCATTCTTCGATCCTCAATACCCAATACTCAATCTTCAATCCTCAATCCTCAATCCTCATTTCTCAATGCTCTATCCTCAGTCCTCAGTCCTCAAACCTCAATCGTGAACCGTCAGCCCCCATCCTCAATCGTCAATACTCAATCTTCAATCCTCAATCCTCAATCCTCAATACTCAATCTTCAATCCTCAATCCTTAGTCCTCAAACCTCAATTCTGAATCCAAAATCCTGAATCCTCAATCTTCTGACCTCAGTCCTCAACAATCTGTTGTCAATCCTCAATCCTCAATAGAATATCCTCAATTCAAAGTTTTCAATACTCAATACTCAATCTGCAATCTTCAGACCTCTATCCACAAACATCAATTCTCATCACTCAACACTCAACACTCAGTCCTCAATCATCAAACCTCAATCTTCAATCCTCAATCCTTAGTCCTCAAACCTCAATTCTGAATCCAAAATCCTGAATCCTCAATCTTCTGACCTCAGTCCTCAACAATCTGTTGTCAATCCTCAATCCTCAATAGAATATCCTCAATTCAAGGTTTTCAATAGTCAATACTCAATCTGCAATCTTCAAACCTCTATCCACAAACATCAGTTCTCATCACTCAACACTCAATCCTCAGTCCTCAATCATCAATCCTCAATCTTCAATACTCAATCCTCAATCCTCAATCGTCAATCCTCATTCCTCAATCATCAATCCTCAATCTTCAACACTCAATCCTCAATCCTCAATCGTCAGTCTTCTGTCCTCAATACTCAATCTTCAATCCTCAATCCTCAATCCTCAATCTTCAATCCTCAATACTCAATCTGCAATCCTCAATCATCAATCCTCTAACCTCAATCCTCAATCCTCATTCTTCAATCCTCAATACCCAATTCTCAATCTTCAATCCTCAATCCTCAATCCTCAATTCTCAATCCTCAATCCTCAGTCCTCAGTTCTCAAACCTCAATCCTCAACCCTCAGCACTCATCGTCAATCCCCAATCCTCAATCCTCAATCCTCAATCCTCAATCTTCAATCCTCAATACTCAATCCTCAATCTTCAATCCTCAATCCTCAATCCTCAATCCTCAGTCCTCAACCCTCATTCTTTAATCCTCAATACCCAATCCTCAATCTTCAATCCTCAATCCTCAATCCCCAATTCTCAATCCTCAATCCTCAGTCCTCAACCCTCATTCTTCAATCCTCAATACCCAATCCTCAATCTTCAATCCTCAATCCTCAATCCCCAATTCTCAATCCTCAATCCTCAGTCCTCAGTCCTCAAACCTCAATCCTCAACCCTCAGCCCTAGTCGTCAATCCTCAATCCTCAATCCTCAATCCCTAACCTTCAATCCTCAATCCACAATCCCCAATTCTCAATCCTCAAACCTCAGTCCTCAGTCCTCAAACCTCAATCCTCAACCCTCAGCCCTCATCGTCAATCCTCAATCCTCAATCCTCAATCCTTAGCCTTCAATCCTCAATACTCAATCTTCAATCCTCAATCCTCAATTCTCAACCCTCAATCCTCAATCCTCATTCCTCAGTCCTCAATTCTCAATACTCAATCGTCAGTCTTCAATCCTCAGTCCTCAATCCTCAATCCTCAATCCTCAATCCTCAATCATCAATCCTCAATCTTCAATACTCAATACTCAATCGTCCGTCTTCTATCCTCAATACTCAATCTTCAATCCTCAACACTCAATCCTCAATCCTCAATCCTCAATCCTCATTCTTCAATCCTCACTACCCAATCCTCAATCTTCAATCCTCAATCCTCAATCCTCAATTCTCAATCCTCTATCTTCAATCCTAAATACTAAATCTTCAATCCTCAATCCTCAATCCTCAATCCTCAATCCTCAATCTTCAATCGTCAATACTCATTCTTCAATCCTCAATCCTCAACCCTCAACCCTCAATTTTCATTCCTCAATCCTCAATCCTCAATCCTCAATCCTCAATCCTCATTCTTCAATCCTCAATACCCAATCCTCAATCTTCAATCCTCAATCCTCAATCCTCAATTCTCAATCCTCAATCCTCAGTCCTCAGTCCTCAAACCTCAATCCTCAACTCTCAGCACTCATCGTCAATCCCCAATCCTCAATCCTCAATCCTCAATCTTCAATCCTCAATACACACTCTTCAATCCTCAATCCTCAATCCACAATACTCAATCCTCATTCTTCAATCCCCAATACACAATCCTCAATCTTCAATCGTCAAACCTCAATCCTCAACCCTCAGCCCTCATCCTCAATCCTCAATCCTCAGTCTTCAATCCTCAATCCTCAATCCTCAATCCTCAATCCCCAATCCTCAATCCTCAATCCTCAATCTTGAATCCGCA
The DNA here is from genome assembly GCF_051401765.1 of Calliopsis andreniformis. Lineage (NCBI taxonomy): Eukaryota > Metazoa > Arthropoda > Insecta > Hymenoptera > Andrenidae > Calliopsis > Calliopsis andreniformis. The sequence continues at coordinate 30,389 of NW_027480845.1, read as the reverse complement.
ATACTCAACCTTCAATCCTCAATCCTCAATCCTCAATCATCAATCCTCAATCCTCAATCGTCAGTCTTCAACCCTCAATACTCAATCTTCAAACCTCAACACACAATCCTCAATCCTCAATCCTCAATTCTCATTCTCCAATCCTCAATACCCAATCCTCAATCTTCAATCCTCAATCCTCAATCCTCAATTCTCAATCCTCAATCCTCAATCCTCAGTCCTCAATCATCAATCCTCAATCTTCAACACTCAATCCTCAATCCTCAATCCTCAATCCTCATTCCTCAATCATCAATCCTTAATCTTCAATACTCAATCCTCAATCCTCAATCGTCAGTCTTCTATCCTCAATACTCAATCTTCAGTCCTCAACAGTCAATCCTCAATCCTCAATCCTCAATCCTCATTCTTCAATCCTCAATACCCAATCCTCAATCATCAATCTTCAGTCCTTAACCCTCAGACCTCAAACATCAATATTCAACCCTCGGTCCTCGTCCTCAATACACAAACCTCAATCCTCAGTCCTCAATATTCAATCATCAATATTCAATCTTCAATCCTCAATCCTCAATCATCAATCCTCAATCTTCAACACTCAATCCTCAATCCTCAATTCTCAATCCTCAATACTGAATCCTCAATCTTCAATCCTTAATAATCAATTTTCAATCATCAATCCTCAATACTCAGTCATCAATCCTCAATCTTCAATACTCAATCCTCAATCCTGAATCCTCTATCCTCAATCCTCAACCCTCAGACCTCATTATCAATTCTCAATTCTCAATCCTCAATCCTCAGTCCTCAATCCTCAGTCCTCAATGATCAATCCTCAATCCTCAATCTGCAATCCTCAATACTCAATCTTCAATCCTCAATCCTCAATCCTCATTCGTCAATCTTCAATCCTCAATACTCAATCTTCAATCCTCAATCCTCAATTCTCAATCATCAATCCTCAATCTTCAATACTCAATACTCAATCGTCCGTCTTCTATCCTCAATACTCAATCTTCAATCCTCAACACTCAATCCTCAATCCTCAATCCTCAATCCTCATTCTTCAATCCTCACTACGCAATCCTCAATCTTCAACCCTCAATCCTCAATCCTCAACTCTCAATCCTCTATCTGCAATCCTAAATACTAAATCTTCAATCCTCAATCCTCAATCCTCAATCCTCAATCCTCAATCCTCATTCTACAATCCTCAATACTCAATCTTGAATCATCAATCGTCAACTCTCAATCCTCAATCGTCAATCATCAATCGTCACTCCTCAATCCCCAATCCTCAATCTTCAATCCTCAATCCTCAATCCTCAATCCTCAATCTTCAATCCTCAATCCTCAATCCTCAATACTCAATCTTCAATCCTCAATCCTTAGTCCTCAAACCTCAATTCTGAATCCTCAATCCTGAATCCTCAATCTTCAGACCTCAGTCCTCAACAATCTGTTGTCAATCCTCAATCCTCAATAGAATATCCTCAATTCAAAGTTTTCAATAGTCAATACTGAATCTGCAATCTTCAAACCTCTATCCACAAACATCAATTCTCATCACTCAACACTCAATCCTCAGTCCTCAATCATCAATCCTCAATCTTCAATACTCAATCCTTAATCCTCAATCCTCAATCCTCATTCCTCAATCGTCAATCTTCAATCCTCAACACTCAATCTTCAATCCTCAATCCTCAATCCTCAATCGTCAATCTTCAGCCCTCAATACTCAATCCTCAATCCTCAATCTTCAATCGTCAATACTCATTCTTCAATCCTCAATCCTCAACCGTCAACCCTCAATTTTCATTCCCCAATCCTCAATCCTCAATCCTCAATCCTCATTCTTCAATCCTCAATACCCAATTCTCAATCTTCAATCCTCAATCCTCAATCCTCAATTCTCAATCCTCAATCCTCAGTCCTCAGTTCTCAAACCTCAATCCTCAACCCTCAGAACTCATCGTCAATCCCCAATCCTCAATCCTCAATCCTCAATCCTCAGTCTTCAATCCTCAATCCTCAATCCTCAATCCTCAATCCCCAATCCTCAATCCTCAATCCTCAATCTTGAATCCGCAATACTCAATCTTCAATCCTCAATCCTCAATCCTCAATCATCAATCCTCAATCCTCAATCGTCAGTCTTCAACCCTCAATACTCAATCTTCAAACCTCAACACACAATCCTCAATCCTCAACCCTCAATTCTCATTCTCCAATCCTCAATACCCAATCCTCAATCTTCAATCCTCAATCCTCAATCCTCAATTCTCAATCCTCAATCCTCAATCCTCAGTCCTCAATCATCAATCCTCAATCTTCAACACTCAATCCTCAATCCTCAATCCTCAATCCTCATTCCTCAATCATCAATCCTTAATCTTCAATACTCAATCCTCAATCCTCAATCGTCAGTCTTCTATCCTCAATACTCAATCTTCAGTCCTCAACAGTCAATCCTCAATCCTCAATCCTCAATCCTCATTCTTCAATCCTCAATACCCAATCCTCAATCATCAATCTTCAGTCCTTAACCCTCAGACCTCAAACATCAATATTCAACCCTCGGTCCTCGTCCTCAATACACAAACCTCAATCCTCAGTCCTCAATATTCAATCATCAATATTCAATCTTCAATCCTCAATCCTCAATCATCAATCCTCAATCTTCAACACTCAATCCTCAATCCTCAATTCTCAATCCTCAATACTGAATCCTCAATCTTCAATCCTTAATAATCAATTTTCAATCATCAATCCTCAATACTCAGTCATCAATCCTCAATCTTCAATACTCAATCCTCAATCCTGAATCCTCTATCCTCAATCCTCAACCCTCAGACCTCATTATCAATTCTCAATTCTCAATCCTCAATCCTCAGTCCTCAATCCTCAGTCCTCAATGATCAATCCTCAATCCTCAATCTGCAATCCTCAATACTCAATCTTCAATCCTCAATCCTCAATCCTCAATCGTCAATCTTCAATCCTCAATACTCAATCTTCAATCCTCAATCCTCAATTCTCAATCATCAATCCTCAATCTTCAATACTCAATACTCAATCGTCCGTCTTCTATCCTCAATACTCAATCTTCAATCCTCAACACTCAATCCTCAATCCTCAATCCTCAATCCTCATTCTTCAATCCTCACTACGCAATCCTCAATCTTCAACCCTCAATCCTCAATCGTCAACTCTCAATCCTCTATCTGCAATCCTAAATACTAAATCTTCAATCCTCAATCCTCAATCCTCAATCCTCAATCCTCAATCCTCATTCTACAATCCTCAATACTCAATCTTGAATCATCAATCGTCAACTCTCAATCCTCAATCGTCAATCATCAATCGTCACTCCTCAATCCCCAATCCTCAATCTTCAATCCTCAATCCTCAATCCTCAATCCTCAATCTTCAATCCTCAATCCTCGATCCTCAATACTCAATCTTCAATCCTCAATCCTTAGTCCTCAAACCTCAATTCTGAATCCTCAATCCTGAATCCTCAATCTTCAGACCTCAGTCCTCAACAATCTGTTGTCAATCCTCAATCCTCAATAGAATATCCTCAATTCAAAGTTTTCAATAGTCAATACTCAATCTGCAATCTTCAAACCTCTATCCACAAACATCAATTCTCATCACTCAACACTCAATCCTCAGTCCTCAATCATCAATCCTCAATCTTCAATACTCAATCCTTAATCCTCAATCCTCAATCCTCATTCCTCAATCATCAGTCCTCAATCTTCAACACTCAATCCTCAATCCTCAATCGTCAGTCTTCTATCCTCAATACTCAATCTTCAATCCTCAACACTCAATCCTCTATCCTCAATCCTCAATCCTCATTCTTCAATCCTCAATACCCAATCCTCAATCTTCAATCCTCAATCCTCAATCCTCAGTCCTCAATCCTCAATCCTCAATCGTCAGTCTTCAATCCTCAATACTCAATCTTCAATCCTTAATCCTCAAACCTCAATCCTCAATCCTCATTCTTCGATCCTCAATACCCAATACTCAATCTTCAATCCTCAATCCTCAATCCTCATTTCTCAATGCTCTATCCTCAGTCCTCAGTCCTCAAACCTCAATCCTGAACCGTCAGCCCCCATCCTCAATCCTCAATACTCAATCTTCAATCCTCAATCCCTAGTCCTCAAACCTCAATTCTGAATCCTCAATCCTGAATCCTCAATCTTCAATCCTCAATACTCAATCTGCAATCCTCAATCATCAATCCTCAAACCTCAATCCTCAATCCTCATTCTTCAATCCTCAATACCCAATCCTCAACCTTCAATCCTCAATCCTCAATCCTCAATTCTCAATCCTCAATCCTTAACCCTCAGACCTCAGACATCAATATTCAACCCTCGGTCCTCGTCCTCAATACACAAACCTCAATCCTCAGTCCTCAATATTCAATCATCAATATTCAATCTTCAATCCTCAATCCTGAATCATCAATCCTCAATCTTCAATACTCAATCCTCAATCCTCAATTCTCAATCCTCAATACTGAATCCTCAATCTTCAATCCTTAATAATCAATTTTCAATCCTCAATCCTCAATACTCAGTCATCAATCCTCAATCTTCAATACTCAATCCTCAATCCTGAATCCTCTATCCTCAATCCTCAACCCTCAGACCTCATTATCAATTCTCAATTCTCAATCCTCAATCCTTAGTCCTCAATCCTCAGTCCTCAATGATCAATCCTCAATCCTCAATCTTCAATCCTCAATACTCAATCTTCAATCCTCAATCCTCAATCCTCAATCGTCAATCTTCAATCCTCAATACTCAATCTTCAATCCTCAATCCTCAATTCTCAATCATCAATCCTCAATCTTCAATACTCAATACTCAATCGTCCGTCTTCTATCCTCAATACTCAATCTTCAATCCTCAACACTCAATCCTCAATCCTCAATCCTCAATCCTCATTCTTCAATCCTCACTACGCAATCCTCAATCTTCAACCCTCAATCCTCAATCCTCAATTCTCAATCCTCTATCTGCAATCCTAAATACTAAATCTTCAATCCTCAATCCTCAATCCTCAATCCTCAATCCTCAATCCTCATTCTACAATCCTCAATACTCAATCTTGAATCATCAATCGTCAACTCTCAATCCTCAATCCTCAATCATCAATCGTCACTCCTCAATCCCCAATCCTCAATCTTCAATCCTCAATCCTCAATCCTCAATCCTCAATCTTCAATCCTCAATCCACAATCCTCAATACTCAATCTTCAATCCTCAATCCTTAGTCGTCAAACCTCAATTCTGAATCCTCAATCCTGAATCCTCAATCTTCAGACCTCAGTCCTCAACAATCTGTTGTCAATCCTCAATCCTCAATAGAATATCCTCAATTCAAAGTTTTCAATAGTCAATACTCAATCTGCAATCTTCAAACCTCTATCCACAAACATCAATTCTCATCACTCAACACTCAATCCTCAGTCCTCAATCATCAATCCTCAATCTTCAATACTCAATCCTCAATCCTCAATCCTCAATCCTCATTCCTCAATCATCAGTCCTCAATCTTCAACACTCAATCCTCAATCCTCAATCGTCAGTCTTCTATCCTCAATACTCAATCTTCAATCCTCAACACTCAATCCTCTATCCTCAATCCTCAATCCTCATTCTTCAATCCTCAATACCCAATCCTCAATCTTCAATCCTCAATCCTCAATCCTCAGTCCTCAATCCTCAATCCTCAATCGGCAGTCTTCAATCCTCAATACTCAATCTTCAATCCTCAATCCTCAAACCTCAATCCTCAATACTCATTCTTCGATCCTCAATACCCAATACTCAATCTTCAATCCTCAATCCTCAATCCTCATTTCTCAATGCTCTATCCTCAGTCCTCAGTCCTCAAACCTCAATCGTGAACCGTCAGCCCCCATCCTCAATCGTCAATACTCAATCTTCAATCCTCAATCCTCAATCCTCAATACTCAATCTTCAATCCTCAATCCTTAGTCCTCAAACCTCAATTCTGAATCCAAAATCCTGAATCCTCAATCTTCTGACCTCAGTCCTCAACAATCTGTTGTCAATCCTCAATCCTCAATAGAATATCCTCAATTCAAAGTTTTCAATACTCAATACTCAATCTGCAATCTTCAAACCTCTATCCACAAACATCAATTCTCATCACTCAACACTCAACACTCAGTCCTCAATCATCAAACCTCAATCTTCAATCCTCAATCCTTAGTCCTCAAACCTCAGTTCTGAATCCAAAATCCTGAATCCTCAATCTTCTGACCTCAGTCCTCAACAATCTGTTGTCAATCCTCAATCCTCAATAGAATATCCTCAATTCAAGGTTTTCAATAGTCAATACTCAATCTGCAATCTTCAAACCTCTATCCACAAACATCAGTTCTCATCACTCAACACTCAATCCTCAGTCCTCAATCATCAATCCTCAATCTTCAATACTCAATCCTCAATCCTCAATCGTCAATCCTCATTCCTCAATCATCAATCCTCAATCTTCAACACTCAATCCTCAATCCTCAATCGTCAGTCTTCTGTCCTCAATACTCAATCTTCAATCCTCAATCCTCAATCCTCAATCTTCAATCCTCAATACTCAATCTGCAATCCTCAATCATCAATCCTCTAACCTCAATCCTCAATCCTCATTCTTCAATCCTCAATACCCAATCCTCAACCTTCAATCCTCAATCCTCAATCCTCAATTCTCAATCCTCAATCCTTAACCCTCAGACCTCAAACATCAATATTCAACCCTCGGTCCTCGTCCTCAATACACAAACCTCAATCCTCAGTCCTCAATATTCAATCATCAATATTCAATCTTCAATCCTCAATCCTCAATCATCAATCCTCAATCTTCAATACTCAATCCTCAATCCTCAATTCTCAATCCTCAATACTGAATCCTCAATCTTCAATCCTTAATAATCAATTTTCAATCCTCAATCCTCAATACTCAGTCATCAATCCTCAATCTTCAATACTCAATCCTCAATCCTCAATCCTCTATCCTCAATACTCAACCCTCAGACCTCATTATCAATTCTCAATTCTCAATCCTCAATCCTCAGTCCTCAATCCTCAGTCCTCAATGATCAATCCTCAATCCTCAATCTTCAATCCTCAATACTCAATCTTCAATCCTCAATCCTCAATCCTCAATCGTCAATCTTCAATCCTCAATACTCAATCTTCAATCCTCAATCCTCAATCCTCAATCGTCAATCTTCAGTCCTCAATACTCAATTCTCAATCCTCAATCTTCAATCGTCAATACTCATTCTTCAATCCTCAATCCTCAACCCTCAACCCTCAATTTTCATTCCCCAATCCTCAATCCTCAATCCTCAATCCTCATTCTTCTGTCCTCAATACCCAATTCTCAATCTTCAATCCTCAATCCTCAATCTTCGATTCTCAATCCTCAATCCTCAGTCCTCAGTTCTCAAACCTCAATCCTCAACCCTCAGCACTCATCGTCAATCCCCAATCCTCAATCCTCAATCCTCAATCCTCAATCTTCAATCCTCAATACTCAATCCTCAATCTTCAATCCTCAATCCTCAATCCTCAATCTTCAATCCTCAGTCCTCAACCCTCATTCTTCAATCCTCAATACCCAATCCTCAATCTTCAATCCTCAATCCTCAATCCCCAATTCTCAATCCTCAATCCTCAGTCCTCAACCCTCATTCTTCAATCCTCAATACCCAATCCTCAATCTTCAATCCTCAATCCTCAATCCCCAATTCTCAATCCTCAATCCTCAGTCCTCAGTCCTCAAACCTGAATCCTCAACCCTCAGCCCTCATCGTCAATCCTCAATCCTCAATCCTCAATCCCTAACCTTCAATCCTCAATCTTCAATCCCCAATTCTCAATCCTCAAACCTCAGTCCTCAGTCCTCAAACCTCAATCCTCAACCCTCAGCCCTCATCGTCAATCCTCAATCCTCAATCCTCAATCCTTAGCCTTCAATCCTCAATACTCAATCTTCAATCCTCAATCCTCAATTCTCAACCCTCAATCCTCAATCCTCAATCCTCAGTCCTCAATTCTCAATACTCAATCGTCAGTCTTCAATCCTCAATCCTCAATCCTCAATCCTCAATCCTCAATCCTCAATCATCAATCCTCAATCTTCAATCCTCAATCCTCAATCCTCAATTCTCAATCCTCAATCCTCAGTCCTCAGTTCTCAAACCTCAATCCTCAACCCTCAGCACTCATCGTCAATCCCCAATCCTCAATCCTCAATCCTCAATCCTCAATCTTTAATATTCAATACTCAATCCTCAATCTTCAATCCTCAATCCTCAATCCTCAATCCTCAGTCCGCAACCCTCATTCTTCAATCCTCAATACCCAATCCTCAATCTTCAATCCTCAATCCTCAATCCCCAATTCTCAATCCTCAATCATCAGTCCTCAACCCTCATTCTTCAATCCTCAATACCCAATCCTCAATCTTCAATCCTCAATCCTCAATCCCCAATTCTCAATCCTCAATCCTCAGTCCTCAGTCCTCAAACCTCAATCCTCAACCCTCAGCCCTCATCGTCAATCCTCAATCCTCAATCCTCAATCCCTAACCTTCAATCCTCAATCCTCAATCCACAATTCTCAATCCTCAAACCTCAGTCCTCAGTCCTCAAACCTCAATCCTCAACCCTCAGCCCTCATCGTCAATCCTCAATCCTCAATCCTCAATCCTTAGCCTTCAATCCTCAATACTCAATCTTCAATCCTCAATCCTCAATTCTCAACACTCAATCCTCAATCCTCAATCCTCAGTCCTCAATTCTCAATACTCAATCGTCAGTCTTCAATCCTCAATCCTCAATCCCCAATCCTCAATCCTCAATCCTCAATCATCAATCCTCAATCTTCAATACTCAGTACTCAATCGTCCGTCTTCTATCCTCAATACTCAATCTTCAATCCTCAACACTCAATCCTCAATCCTCAATCCTCAATCCTCATTCTTCAATCCTCACTACCCAATCCTCAATCTGCAATCCTCAATTCTCAATCCTCAATCCTCAATCCTCAATCCTGTATCCTCATTTCTCAAACCTCAATCCTCAACCCTCAGTCCTCATCCTCAATTCTCAATTCTCAATCGTCAACCCTGAATTCTCAATCTTCAATCCTCAATAATCAATCTCCAATCCTAGATCCTCAATCCACAACCCTCAACCTTCAATCCTCAATACTGAATCTTCAATCCTCAATCCTCAATCCTCAATCCTCAGTCCTAAATCCTCATTCGTCAGTCTTCAATCTTCAATACTCAATCTTCAATCCTCAATCCATAGTCCTCAAACCTCAATTCTGAATCCTCAATCCTGAATCCTCAATCTTCGGCCCTCAGTCCTCAACAATCTGTTGTCAATCCTCAATCCTCAATAGAATATCCTCAATTCAAAGTTTTCAATACTCAATACTCAATCTGCAATCTTCAAACCTCTATCCACAAACATCAATTCTCATCACTCAACACTCAACACTCAGTCCTCAATCATCAAACCTCAATCTTCAATACTCAATCCTCAATCCTCAATCCTCAATCCTCAATCCTCAATCGTCGATCTTCAGTCCTCAATACTCAATCCTCAATCCTCAATCTTCAATCGTCAATACTCATTCTTCAATCCTCAATCCTCAACCCTCAACCCTCAATTTTCATTCCCCAATCCTCAATCCTCAATCCTCAATCCTCATTCTTCAATCCTCAATACCCAATCCTCAATCTGCAATCCTCAATCATCAATCCTCAAACCTCAATCCTCAATCCTCATTCTTCAATCCTCAATACCCAATCCTCAACCTTCAATCCTCAATCCTCAATCCTCAATTCTCAATCCTCAATCCTTAACCCTCAGACCTCAAACATCAATATTCAACCCTCGGTCCTCGTCCTCAATACACAAACCTCAATCCTCAGTCCTCAATATTCAATCATCAATATTCAATCTTCAATCCTCAATCCTCAATCATCAATCCTCAATCTTCAATACTCAATCCTCAATCCTCAATTCTCAATCCTCAATACTGTATCCTCAATCTTCAATCCTTAATGATCAATTTTCAATCCTCAATCCTCAATGCTCAGTCATCAATCCTCAATTCTCAACCCTCAATCCTCAATCCTCAATCCTCAGTCCTCAATTCTCAATACTCAATCGTCAGTCTTCAATCCTCAATCCTCAATCCTCAATCCTCAATCCTCAATCCTCAATCATCAATCCTCAATCTTCAATCCTCAATCCTCAATCCTCAATTCTCAATCCTCAATCCTCAGTCCTCAGTTCTCAAACCTCAATCCTCAACCCTCAGCACTCATCGTCAATCCCCAATCCTCAATCCTCAATCCTCAATCCTCAATCTTTAATATTCAATACTCAATCCTCAATCTTCAATCCTCAATCCTCAATCCTCAATCCTCAGTCCGCAACCCTCATTCTTCAATCCTCAATACCCAATCCTCAATCTTCAATCCTCAATCCTCAATCCCCAATTCTCAATCCTCAATCATCAGTCCTCAACCCTCATTCTTCAATCCTCAATACCCAATCCTCAATCTTCAATCCTCAATCCTCAATCCCCAATTCTCAATCCTCAATCCTCAGTCCTCAGTCCTCAAACCTCAATCCTCAACCCTCAGCCCTCATCGTCAATCCTCAATCCTCAATCCTCAATCCCTAACCTTCAATCCTCAATCCTCAATCCACAATTCTCAATCCTCAAACCTCAGTCCTCAGTCCTCAAACCTCAATCCTCAACCCTCAGCCCTCATCGTCAATCCTCAATCCTCAATCCTCAATCCTTAGCCTTCAATCCTCAATACTCAATCTTCAATCCTCAATCCTCAATTCTCAACACTCAATCCTCAATCCTCAATCCTCAGTCCTCAATTCTCAATACTCAATCGTCAGTCTTCAATCCTCAATCCTCAATCCCCAATCCTCAATCCTCAATCCTCAATCATCAATCCTCAATCTTCAATACTCAGTACTCAATCGTCCGTCTTCTATCCTCAATACTCAATCTTCAATCCTCAACACTCAATCCTCAATCCTCAATCCTCAATCCTCATTCTTCAATCCTCACTACCCAATCCTCAATCTGCAATCCTCAATTCTCAATCCTCAATTCTCAATCCTCTATCTTCAATCCTAAATACTAAATCTTCAATCCTCAATCCTCAATCCTCAATCCTCAATCCTCAATCCTCATTCTACAATCCTCAATACTCAATCTTGAATCATCAATCGTCAACTCTCAATCCTCAATCCTCAATCCTCAATCGTCACTCCTCGATCCCCAATCCTCAATCTTCAATCCTCAATCCTTAGTCCTCAAACCTCAATTCTGAATCCTCAATCCTGAATCCTCAATCTTCAGACCTCAGTCCTCAACAATCTGTTGTCAATCCTCAATCCTCAATAGAATATCCTCAATTCAAAGTTTTCAATAGTCAATACTCAATCTGCAATCTTCAAACCTCTATCCACAAACATCAATTCTCATCACTCAACACTCAATCCTCAGTCCTCCATCATCAATCCTCAATCTTCAATACTCAATCCTCAATCCTCAATACACAATCCTCATTCCTCAATCATCAGTCCTCAATCTTCAACACTCAATCCTCAATCCTCAATCGTCAGTCTTCTATCCTCAATACTCAATCTTCAATCCTCAACACTCAATCCTCTATCCTCAATCCTCAATCCTCAATTTTCGATCCTCAATACTCAATCTTCAATCCTCAATCCTCAATCCTCAATCGTCAATCTTCAGTCCTCAATACTCAATCCTCAATCCTCAATCTTCAATCGTCAATACTCATTCTTCAATCCTCAATCCTCAACCCTCAACCCTCAATTTTCATTCCTCAAACCTCAATCCTCAATCCTCAATCCTCATTCTTCAATCCTCAATACCCAATCCTCAATCTTCAATCCTCAATCCTCAATCCTCAATTCTCAATCCTCAATCCTCAGTCCTCAGTCCTCAAACCTCAATCCTCAACCCTCAGCCCTCATCGTCAATCCTCAATCCTCAATCCTCAATCCCTAACCTTCAATCCTCAATCTTCAATCCCCAATTCTCAATCCTCAAACCTCAGTCCTCAGTCCTCAAACCTCAATCCTCAACCCTCAGCCCTCATCGTCAATCCTCAATCCTCAATCCTCAATCCTTAGCCTTCAATCCTCAATACTCAATCTTCAATCCTCAATCCTCAATTCTCAACCCTCAATCCTCAATCCTCAATCCTCAGTCCTCAATTCTCAATACTCAATCGTCAGTCTTCAATCCTCAATCCTCAATCCTCAATCCTCAATCCTCAATCCTCAATCATCAATCCTCAATCTTCAATCCTCAATCCTCAATCCTCAATTCTCAATCCTCAATCCTCAGTCCTCAGTTCTCAAACCTCAATCCTCAACCCTCAGCACTCATCGTCAATCCCCAATCCTCAATCCTCAATCCTCAATCCTCAATCTTTAATATTCAATACTCAATCCTCAATCTTCAATCCTCAATCCTCAATCCTCAATCCTCAGTCCGCAACCCTCATTCTTCAATCCTCAATACCCAATCCTCAATCTTCAATCCTCAATCCTCAATCCCCAATTCTCAATCCTCAATCATCAGTCCTCAACCCTCATTCTTCAATCCTCAATACCCAATCCTCAATCTTCAATCCTCAATCCTCAATCCCCAATTCTCAATCCTCAATCCTCAGTCCTCAGTCCTCAAACCTCAATCCTCAACCCTCAGCCCTCATCGTCAATCCTCAATCCTCAATCCTCAATCCCTAACCTTCAATCCTCAATCCTCAATCCACAATTCTCAATCCTCAAACCTCAGTCCTCAGTCCTCAAACCTCAATCCTCAACCCTCAGCCCTCATCGTCAATCCTCAATCCTCAATCCTCAATCCTTAGCCTTCAATCCTCAATACTCAATCTTCAATCCTCAATCCTCAATTCTCAACACTCAATCCTCAATCCTCAATCCTCAGTCCTCAATTCTCAATACTCAATCGTCAGTCTTCAATCCTCAATCCTCAATCCCCAATCCTCAATCCTCAATCCTCAATCATCAATCCTCAATCTTCAATACTCAGTACTCAATCGTCCGTCTTCTATCCTCAATACTCAATCTTCAATCCTCAACACTCAATCCTCAATCCTCAATCCTCAATCCTCATTCTTCAATCCTCACTACCCAATCCTCAATCTGCAATCCTCAATTCTCAATCCTCAATCCTCAATCCTCAATCCTGTATCCTCATTTCTCAAACCTCAATCCTCAACCCTCAGTCCTCATCCTCAATTCTCAATTCTCAATCGTCAACCCTGAATTCTCAATCTTCAATCCTCAATAATCAATCTCCAATCCTAGATCCTCAATCCACAACCCTCAACCTTCAATCCTCAATACTGAATCTTCAATCCTCAATCCTCAATCCTCAATCCTCAGTCCTAAATCCTCATTCGTCAGTCTTCAATCTTCAATACTCAATCTTCAATCCTCAATCCATAGTCCTCAAACCTCAATTCTGAATCCTCAATCCTGAATCCTCAATCTTCGGCCCTCAGTCCTCAACAATCTGTTGTCAATCCTCAATCCTCAATAGAATATCCTCAATTCAAAGTTTTCAATACTCAATACTCAATCTGCAATCTTCAAACCTCTATCCACAAACATCAATTCTCATCACTCAACACTCAACACTCAGTCCTCAATCATCAAACCTCAATCTTCAATACTCAATCCTCAATCCTCAATCCTCAATCCTCAATCCTCAATCGTCGATCTTCAGTCCTCAATACTCAATCCTCAATCCTCAATCTTCAATCGTCAATACTCATTCTTCAATCCTCAATCCTCAACCCTCAACCCTCAATTTTCATTCCCCAATCCTCAATCCTCAATCCTCAATCCTCATTCTTCAATCCTCAATACCCAATCCTCAATCTGCAATCCTCAATCATCAATCCTCAAACCTCAATCCTCAATCCTCATTCTTCAATCCTCAATACCCAATCCTCAACCTTCAATCCTCAATCCTCAATCCTCAATTCTCAATCCTCAATCCTTAACCCTCAGACCTCAAACATCAATATTCAACCCTCGGTCCTCGTCCTCAATACACAAACCTCAATCCTCAGTCCTCAATATTCAATCATCAATATTCAATCTTCAATCCTCAATCCTCAATCATCAATCCTCAATCTTCAATACTCAATCCTCAATCCTCAATTCTCAATCCTCAATACTGTATCCTCAATCTTCAATCCTTAATGATCAATTTTCAATCCTCAATCCTCAATGCTCAGTCATCAATCCTCAATTCTCAACCCTCAATCCTCAATCCTCAATCCTCAGTCCTCAATTCTCAATACTCAATCGTCAGTCTTCAATCCTCAATCCTCAATCCTCAATCCTCAATCCTCAATCCTCAATCATCAATCCTCAATCTTCAATCCTCAATCCTCAATCCTCAATTCTCAATCCTCAATCCTCAGTCCTCAGTTCTCAAACCTCAATCCTCAACCCTCAGCACTCATCGTCAATCCCCAATCCTCAATCCTCAATCCTCAATCCTCAATCTTTAATATTCAATACTCAATCCTCAATCTTCAATCCTCAATCCTCAATCCTCAATCCTCAGTCCGCAACCCTCATTCTTCAATCCTCAATACCCAATCCTCAATCTTCAATCCTCAATCCTCAATCCCCAATTCTCAATCCTCAATCATCAGTCCTCAACCCTCATTCTTCAATCCTCAATACCCAATCCTCAATCTTCAATCCTCAATCCTCAATCCCCAATTCTCAATCCTCAATCCTCAGTCCTCAGTCCTCAAACCTCAATCCTCAACCCTCAGCCCTCATCGTCAATCCTCAATCCTCAATCCTCAATCCCTAACCTTCAATCCTCAATCCTCAATCCACAATTCTCAATCCTCAAACCTCAGTCCTCAGTCCTCAAACCTCAATCCTCAACCCTCAGCCCTCATCGTCAATCCTCAATCCTCAATCCTCAATCCTTAGCCTTCAATCCTCAATACTCAATCTTCAATCCTCAATCCTCAATTCTCAACACTCAATCCTCAATCCTCAATCCTCAGTCCTCAATTCTCAATACTCAATCGTCAGTCTTCAATCCTCAATCCTCAATCCCCAATCCTCAATCCTCAATCCTCAATCATCAATCCTCAATCTTCAATACTCAGTACTCAATCGTCCGTCTTCTATCCTCAATACTCAATCTTCAATCCTCAACACTCAATCCTCAATCCTCAATCCTCAATCCTCATTCTTCAATCCTCACTACCCAATCCTCAATCTGCAATCCTCAATTCTCAATCCTCAATTCTCAATCCTCTATCTTCAATCCTAAATACTAAATCTTCAATCCTCAATCCTCAATCCTCAATCCTCAATCCTCAATCCTCATTCTACAATCCTCAATACTCAATCTTGAATCATCAATCGTCAACTCTCAATCCTCAATCCTCAATCCTCAATCGTCACTCCTCGATCCCCAATCCTCAATCTTCAATCCTCAATCCTTAGTCCTCAAACCTCAATTCTGAATCCTCAATCCTGAATCCTCAATCTTCAGACCTCAGTCCTCAACAATCTGTTGTCAATCCTCAATCCTCAATAGAATATCCTCAATTCAAAGTTTTCAATAGTCAATACTCAATCTGCAATCTTCAAACCTCTATCCACAAACATCAATTCTCATCACTCAACACTCAATCCTCAGTCCTCCATCATCAATCCTCAATCTTCAATACTCAATCCTCAATCCTCAATACACAATCCTCATTCCTCAATCATCAGTCCTCAATCTTCAACACTCAATCCTCAATCCTCAATCGTCAGTCTTCTATCCTCAATACTCAATCTTCAATCCTCAACACTCAATCCTCTATCCTCAATCCTCAATCCTCAATTTTCGATCCTCAATACTCAATCTTCAATCCTCAATCCTCAATCCTCAATCGTCAATCTTCAGTCCTCAATACTCAATCCTCAATCCTCAATCTTCAATCGTCAATACTCATTCTTCAATCCTCAATCCTCAACCCTCAACCCTCAATTTTCATTCCTCAAACCTCAATCCTCAATCCTCAATCCTCATTCTTCAATCCTCAATACCCAATCCTCAATCTTCAATCCTCAATCCTCAATCCTCAATTCTCAATCCTCAATCCTCAGTCCTCAGTCCTCAAACCTCAATCCTCAACCCTCAGCACTCACCGTCAATCCCCAATCCTCAATCCTCAATCCTCAATCTTCAATCCTCAATACTCAATCCTCAATCCTCAATCCTCAATCCTCAATCCTCAATCCTCAGTCCTCAATCCTCAATCTTCAATCCTCAATACTCAATCCTCAAACTTCAACCCTCAATCCTCAATCCTCAATCCTCAGTCCTAAATCCTCATTCGTCAGTCTTCAATCTTCAATACTCAATCTTCAATCCTCAATCCATAGTCCTCAAACCTCAATTCTGAATCCTCAATCCTGAATCCTCAATCTTCGGCCCTCAGTCCTCAACAATCTGTTGTCAATCCTCAATCCTCAATAGAATATCCTCAATTCAAAGTTTTCAATACTCAATACTCAATCTGCAATCTTCAAACCTCTATCCACAAACATCAATTCTCATCACTCAACACTCAACACTCAGTCCTCAATCATCAAACCTCAATCTTCAATACTCAATCCTCAATCCTCAATCCTCAATCCTCAATCCTCAATCGTCGATCTTCAGTCCTCAATACTCAATCCTCAATCCTCAATCTTCAATCGTCAATACTCATTCTTCAATCCTCAATCCTCAACCCTCAACCCTCAATTTTCATTCCCCAATCCTCAATCCTCAATCCTCAATCCTCATTCTTCAATCCTCAATACCCAATCCTCAATCTGCAATCCTCAATCATCAATCCTCAAACCTCAATCCTCAATCCTCATTCTTCAATCCTCAATACCCAATCCTCAACCTTCAATCCTCAATCCTCAATCCTCAATTCTCAATCCTCAATCCTTAACCCTCAGACCTCAAACATCAATATTCAACCCTCGGTCCTCGTCCTCAATACACAAACCTCAATCCTCAGTCCTCAATATTCAATCATCAATATTCAATCTTCAATCCTCAATCCTCAATCATCAATCCTCAATCTTCAATACTCAATCCTCAATCCTCAATTCTCAATCCTCAATACTGTATCCTCAATCTTCAATCCTTAATGATCAATTTTCAATCCTCAATCCTCAATGCTCAGTCATCAATCCTCAATCTTCAATACTCAATCCTCAATCCTCAATCCTCATTCTTCAATCCTCAGTACCCAAACCTGAATCTTCAATCCTCAATCCTCAATCCTCAATCCTCAATCCTCAACCCTCATTCTTCAATCCTCAATACCCAATCCTCAATCTTCAATCCTCAATCCTCAATCCCCAATTCTCAATCCTCAATCCTCAGTCCTCAGTCCTCAAACCTCAATCCTCAACACTCAGCCCTCATCGTCAATCCTCAATCCTCAATCCTCAATCCTTAACCTTCAATCCTCAATACTCAATCTTCAATCCTCAATCATCAATTCTCAACCCTCAATCCTCAATCCTCATTCTTCAATCCTCAATACCCAATACTCAACCTTCAATCCTCAATCCTCAATCCTCATTTCTCAATGCTCTATCCTCAGTCCTCAGTCCTCAAACCTCGATCCTGAACCGTCAGCCCCCATCCTCAATCCTCAATCCTCAATCTTCAATCCTCAACCCTCAGTCCTCATTATCAGTTCTCAATTCTCAATCCTCAATCCTCAGTCCTCAATCCTCAGTCCTCAATGATCAATCCTCAATCCTCAATTTTCAATCCTCAATACTCAATCTTCAATCCTCAATCCTCAATCCTCAATCGTCAATCTTCAGTCCTCAATACTCAATCCTCAATCCTCAATCTTCAATCGTCAATACTCATTCCTCAATCCTCAATCCTCAACCCTCAACCCTGAATTTTCATTCCTCAATCCTCAATCCTCAATCCTCAATCCTCAATCCTCATTCTTCAATCCTCAATACCTAATCCTCAATCTTCAATCCTCAATCCTCAATCCTCAATTCTCAATCCTCGATCCTCAGTCCTCAGTCCTCAAACCTCAATCCTCAACCCTCAGCACTCACCGTCAATACCCAATCCTCAATCCTCAATCCTCAATCTTCAATCCTCAATACTCAATCCTCAATCCTCAATCCTCAATCCTCAATCCTCAATCCTCAGTCCTCAATCCTCAATCTTCAATCCTCAATACTCAATCCTCAAACTTCAACCCTCAATCCTCAATCCTCAATCCTCAATCCTCAGTCCTCAATCCTCATTCGTCAGTCTTCAATCCTCAATACTCAATCTTCAATCCTCAATCCATAGTCCTCAAACCTCAATTCTGTATCCTCAATCCAGAATCCTTAATCTTCGGCCCTCAGTCCTAAACAATCTGTTGTCAATCCTCAATCCTCAATAGAATATCCTCAATTCAAAGTTTTCAATACTCAATACTCAATCTGCAATCTTCAAACCTCTATCCACAAACATCAATTCTCATCACTCAACACTCAACACTCAGTCCTCAATCATCAATCCTCAATCTTCAATACTCAATCCTCAATCCTCAATCCTCAATCCTCATTCCTCAATCATCAATCCTCAATCTTCAACACTCAATCCTCAATCCTCAATCGTCAGTCTTCTATCCTCAATACTCAATCTTCAATCCTCAACACTCAATCCTCAATCATCAATCCTCAATCCTCATTCTTCAATCCTCAATACCCAATCCTCAATCTTCAATCCTCAATCCTCAATCATCAGTCCTCAAGCCTCAATCCTCAATCGTCAGTCTTCAATCCTCAATACTCAATCTTCAATCCTCAATCCTCAATCTTCAATCCTCAATACTCAATCTGCAATCCTCAATCATCAATCCTCAAACCTCAATCCTCAATCCTCATTCTTCAATCCTCAATACCCAATCCTCAACCTTCAATCCTCAATCCTCAATCCTCAATTCTCAATCCTCAATCCTTAACCTTCAGACCTCAAACATCAATATTCAACCCTCGGTCCTCGTCCTCAATACACAAACCTCAATCCTCAGTCCTCAATATTCAATCATCAATATTCAATCTTCAATCCTCAATCCTCAATCATCAATCCTCAATCTTCAATACTCAATCCTCAATCCTCAATTCTCAATCCTCAATACTGAATCCTCAATCTTCAATCCTTAATAATCAATTTTCAATCCTCAATCCTCAATACTCAGTCATCAATCCTCAATCTTCAATACTCAATCCTCAATCCTGAATCCTCTATCCTCAATCCTCAACCCTCAGACCTCATTATCAATTCTCAATTCTCAATCCTCAATCCTCAGTCCTCAATCCTCAGTCCTCAATGATCAATCCTCAATCCTCAATCTTCAATCCTCAATACTCAATCTTCAATCCTCAATCCTCAATCCTCAATCGTCAATCTTCAATCCTCAATACTCAATCTTCAATTCTCAATCCTCAATCCTCAATCGTCAATCTTCAGTCCTCAATACTCAATCCTCAATCCTCAATCTTCAATCGTCAATACTCATTCTTCAGTCCTCAATCCTCAACCCTCAACCCTCAATTTTCATTCCCCAATCCTCAATCCTCAATCCTCAATCCTCATTCTTCAATCCTCAATACCCAATCCTCAATCTTCAATCCTCAATCCTCAATCCTCAATTCTCAATCCTCAATCCTCAGTGCTCAGTTCTCAAACCTCAATCCTCAACCCTCAGCACTCATCGTCAATCCCCAATCCTCAATCCTCAATCCTCAATCCTCAATCTTCAATCCTCAATACTCAATCCTCAATCTTCTATCCTCAATCCTCAATCCTCAATCCTCAGTCCCCAACCCTCATTCTTCAATCCTCAATACCCAATCCTCAATCTTCAATCCTCAATCCTCAATCCTCAATCCTCATTCTTCAATCCTCAATACCCAATCCTCAATCTTCAATCCTCAATCCTCAATCCTCAATCCTCAATCCTCAATCCTCAATCGTCAATCTTCAATCCTCAATACTCAATCTTCAATCCTCAATCCTCAATCCTCAATCCTCAATCCTCATTCTTCAATCCTCAGTACCCAAACCTGAATCTTCAATCCTCAATCCTCAATCCTCAATCCTCAATCCTCAACCCTCATTTTTCAACCCTCAATACCCAATCCTCAATCTTCAATCCTCAATCCTCAATCCCCAATTCTCAATCCTCAATCCTCAGTCCTCAGTCCTCAATCCTCAATCCTCAATCCTTAACCTTCAATCCTCAATACTCAATCTTCAATCCTCAATCATCAATTCTCAACCCTCAATCCTCAATCCTCAATCGTCAGTCCTCAATACTCAATCCTCATTCTACAATCCTCAATACTCAATCTTGAATCATCAATCGCCAACCCTCAATCCTCACTACCGAATCCTCAATCTTCAATCCTCAATCCTCAATCCTCAATTCTCAATCCTCTATCTTCAATCCTAGATACTAAATCTTCAATCCTCAATCCTCAATCCTCAATCCTCAATCCTCAATCCTCATTCTACAATCCTCAATACTCAATCTCGAATCATCAATCGTCAACTCTCAATCCTCAATCCTCAATCCTCAATCGTCACTCCTCAATCACCAATCCACAATCTTCAATCCTCAATCCTCAATCCTCAATCCTCAATCCTCAATCCTCAATACTCAATCCTCAATCATCAATCCTCAATCTTGAATACTAAATACTCAATCCTCAATCCCCAATCCTCAATCCTCAATCATCAATCCTCAACCTTCAATACTCATTTCTCAATCCTCAATCTTCAATCCTCAATACTCAACCATCAATCCTCAGTTCTCAACACTCAATAGAATATCCTGAATTCTCAGGATTCAATACTCAAACCTCAATCCTCAACCCTCAGCCCTCACCCTCCGTCCTCAATCCTCAATCCTCAATCCTCATTCTTGAGTCCCCGATACTCAATTTTCAATCCTCAATCCTCAATCCTCAATCCTCAATCCTCAATCCTCAGTCATCAATACTCAATCCTCAATACTCAATCCCCAATCCTCAATCCTCAATCCTCAATACTCAATCCTCAATCCTCAATCCTCATTCCTCAAACCTCAATCCACAACCCTCAGTCCTCATCCTCAATTCTCAATTCTCAATCCTCAATCCTCAATCCTCAATCTTCAATCCTTAATAATCAATTTTTAATCCTCAATCCTCAATACGCAGTCATCAATCCTCAATCTTCAATACTCAATCCTCAGTCCTCAATCCTCTATCCAACAATCCTCATCCCTCAGTCCTCATTATCACTTCTCAATTCTCAATCCTCAATCCTCAGTCCTCAATCCTCAGTCCTCAATGATCAATCCTCAATCCTCAATTTTCAATCCTCAATACTCAATCTTCAATCCTCAATACTCAATCCTCAATCGTCAATCTTCAGTCCTCAATACTCAATCCTCAATCCTCAATCTTCAATCGTCAATACCCATTCTTCAATCCTCAATCCTCAACCCTCAACCCTCAATTTTCATTCCTCAATCCTCAATCCTCAATCCTCAATCCTCATTCTTCAATCCTCAATACCCAATCCTCAATCTTCAATCCTCAATCCTCAATCCTCAATTCTCAACCCTCAATCCTCAGTCCTCAGTCCTCAAACCTCAATCCTCAACCCTCAGCACTCACCGTCAATCCCCAATCCTCAATCCTCAATCCTCAATCTTCAATCCTCAATACTCAATCCTCAATCCTCAATCCTCAATCCTCAATCCTCAATCCTCAGTCCTCAATCCTCAATCTTCAATCCTCAATTCTCAATCCTCAAACTTCAACACTCAATCCTCAATCCTCAATCCTCAGTCCTGAATCCTCATTCTACAATCCTCAATACTCAATCTTGAAACATCAATCGTCAACTCTCAATCCTCAATCCTCAATCCTCAATCGTCACTCCTCAATCACCAATCCTCAATCTTCAATCCTCAATCCTCAATCCTCAGTCCTCAATCCTCAATCCTCAATCGTCAGTCTTCAATCCTCAATACTCAATCTTCAATCCTCAATCCTCAAACCTCAATCCTCAATCCTCATTCTTCAATCCTCAATACCCAATACTCAACCTTCAATCCTCAATCCTCAATCCTCATTTCTCAATGCTCTATCCTCAGTCCTCAGTCCTCAAACCTCGATCCTGAACCGTCAGCCCCCATCCTCAATCCTCAATCCTCAATCTTCAATCCTCAACCCTCAGTCCTCATTATCAGTTCTCAATTCTCAATCCTCAATCCTCAGTCCTCAATCCTCAGTCCTCAATGATCAATCCTCAATCCTCAATTTTCAATCCTCAATACTCAATCTTCAATCCTCAATCCTCAATCCTCAATCGTCAATCTTCAGTCCTCAATACTCAATCCTCAATCCTCAATCTTCAATCGTCAATACTCATTCCTCAATCCTCAATCCTCAACCCTCAACCCTGAATTTTCATTCCTCAATCCTCAATCCTCAATCCTCAATCCTCAATCCTCATTCTTCAATCCTCAATACCTAATCCTCAATCTTCAATCCTCAATCCTCAATCCTCAATTCTCAATCCTCGATCCTCAGTCCTCAGTCCTCAAACCTCAATCCTCAACCCTCAGCACTCACCGTCAATACCCAATCCTCAATCCTCAATCCTCAATCTTCAATCCTCAATACTCAATCCTCAATCCTCAATCCTCAATCCTCAATCCTCAATCCTCAGTCCTCAATCCTCAATCTTCAATCCTCAATACTCAATCCTCAAACTTCAACCCTCAATCCTCAATCCTCAATCCTCAATCCTCAGTCCTCAATCCTCATTCGTCAGTCTTCAATCCTCAATACTCAATCTTCAATCCTCAATCCATAGTCCTCAAACCTCAATTCTGTATCCTCAATCCAGAATCCTTAATCTTCGGCCCTCAGTCCTCAACAATCTGTTGTCAATCCTCAATCCTCAATAGAATATCCTCAATTCAAAGTTTTCAATACTCAATACTCAATCTGCAATCTTCAAACCTCTATCCACAAACATCAATTCTCATCACTCAACACTCAACACTCAGTCCTCAATCATCAATCCTCAATCTTCAATACTCAATCCTCAATCCTCAATCCTCAATCCTCATTCCTCAATCATCAATCCTCAATCTTCAACACTCAATCCTCAATCCTCAATCGTCAGTCTTCTATCCTCAATACTCAATCTTCAATCCTCAACACTCAATCCTCAATCCTCAATCCTCAATCCTCATTCTTCAATCCTCAATACCCAATCCTCAATCTTCAATCCTCAATCCTCAATCATCAGTCCTCAAGCCTCAATCCTCAATCGTCAGTCTTCAATCCTCAATACTCAATCTTCAATCCTCAATCCTCAATCTTCAATCCTCATTACTCAATCTGCAATCCTCAGTCATCAATCCTCAAACCTCAATCCTCAATCCTCATTCTTCAATCCTCAATACCCAATCCTCAACCTTCAATCCTCAATACTCAATCCTCAATTCTCAATCCTCAATCCTTAACCCTCAGACCTCAAACATCAATATTCAACCCTCGGTCCTCGTCCTCAATACACAAACCTCAATCCTCAGTCCTCAATATTCAATCATCAATATTCAATCTTCAATCCTCAATCCTCAATCATCAATCCTCAATCTTCAATACTCAATCCTCAATCCTCAATTCTCAATCCTCAATACTGAATCCTCAATCTTCAATCCTTAATAATCAATTTTCAATCCTCAATCCTCAATACTCAGTCATCAATCCTCAATCTTCAATACTCAATCCTCAATCCTGAATCCTCTATCCTCAATCCTCAACCCTCAGACCTCATTATCAATTCTCAATTCTCAATCCTCAATCCTCAGTCCTCAATCCTCAGTCCTCAATGAACAATCCTCAATCCTCAATCTTCAATCCTCAATACTCAATCTTCAATCCTCAATCCTCAATCCTCAATCGTCAATCTTCAATCCTCAATACTCAATCTTCAATTCTCAATCCTCAATCCTCAATCGTCAATCTTGAGTCCTCAATACTCAATCCTCAATCCTCAATCTTCAATCGTCAATACTCATTCTTCAGTCCTCAATCCTCAACCCTCAACCCTCAATTTTCATTCCCCAATCCTCAATCCTCAATCCTCAATCCTCATTCTTCAATCCTCAATACCCAATCCTCAATCTTCAATCCTCAATCCTCAATCCTCAATTCTCAATCCTCAATCCTCAGTCCTCAGTTCTCAAACCTCAATCCTCAACCCTCAGCACTCATCATCAATCCCCAATCCTCAATCCTCAATCCTCAATCCTCAATCTTCAATCCTCAATACTCAATCCTCAATCTTCTATCCTCAACCCTCAATCCTCAATCCTCAGTCCCCAACCCTCATTCTTCAATCCTCAATACCCAATCCTCAATCTTCAATCCTCAATCCTCAATCCCCAATTCTCAATCCTCAATCATCAGTCCTCAACCCTCATTCTTCAATCCTCAATACGAAATCCTCAATCTTCAATCCTCAATCCTCAATCCCCAATTCTCAATCCTCAATCCTCAGTCCTCAGTCCTCAAACCTCAATCCTCAACCTTCAGCCCTCATCGTCAATCCTCACTCCTCAATCCCTAACCTTCAATCCTCAATCCTCAATCCACAATTCTCAATCCTCAAACCTCAGTCCTCAGTCCTCAAACCTCAATCCTCAACCCTCAGCCCTCATCGTCAATCCTCAATCCTCAATCCTCAATCCTTAGCCTTCAATCCTCAATACTCAATCTTCAATCCTCAATCCTCAATTCTCAATCATCAATCCTCAATCTTCAATACTCAATACTCAATCGTCCGTCTTCTATCCTCAATACTCAATCTTCAATCCTCAACACTCAATCCTCTATCCTCAATCCTCAATCCTCATTCTTCAATCCTCACTACCCAATCCTCAATCTTCAACCCTCAATGCTCAATCCTCAATTCTCAATCCTCTATCTGCAATCCTAAATACTAAATCTTCAATCCTCAATCCTCAATCCTCAATCCTCAATCCTCAATCCTCATTCTACAATCCTCAATACTCAATCCTGTATCGTCAATCGTCAACTCTCAATCCTCAATCCTCAATCCTCAATCATCACTCCTCAATCCCCAATCCTCAATCTTCAATCCTCAATCCTCAATCCTCAATCCTCAATCTTCAATCCTCAATCCTCAATCCTCAATACTCAATCTTCAATCCTCAATCCTCAAACCTCAATCCTCAATCCTCATTCTTCGATCCTCAATGCCCAATACTCAATCTTCAATCCTCAATCCTCAATCCTCATTTCTCAATGCTCTATCCTCAGTCCTCAGTCCTCAAACCTCAATTCTGAATCCTCAATCCTGAATCCTCAATCTTCAGACCTCAGTCCTCAACAATCTGTTGTCAATCCTCAATCCTCAATAGAATATCCTCAATTCAAAGTTTTCAATAGTCAATACTCAATCTGCAATCTTCAAACCTCTATCCACAAACATCAATTCTCATCACTCAACACTCAATCCTCAGTCCTCAATCATCGATCCTCAATCTTCAATACTCAATCCTCAATCCTCAATCCTCAATCCTCATTCCTCAATCATCAGTCCTCAATCTTCAACACTCAATCCTCAATCCTCAATCGTCAGTCTTCTATCCTCAATACTCAATCTTCAATCCTAAACACTCAATCCTCTATCCTCAATCCTCAATCCTCATTCTTCAATCCTCAATACCCAATCCTCAATCTTCAATCCTCAATCCTCAATCCTCAGTCCTCAATCCTCAATCCTCAATCGTCAGTCTTCAATCCTCAATACTCAATCTTCAATCCTCAATCCTCAAACCTCAATCCTCAATCCTCATTCTTCGATCCTCAATACCCAATACTCAATCTTCAATCCTCAATCCTCAATCCTCATTTCTCAATGCTCTATCCTCAGTCCTCAGTCCTCAAACCTCAATCCTGAACCGTCAGCCCCCATCCTCAATCGTGAATACTCAATCTTCAATCCTCAATCCTCAATCCTCAATACTCAATCTTCAATCCTCAATCCTTAGTCCTCAAACCT
Organism: Calliopsis andreniformis; assembly: GCF_051401765.1. Taxonomy (NCBI): domain Eukaryota; kingdom Metazoa; phylum Arthropoda; class Insecta; order Hymenoptera; family Andrenidae; genus Calliopsis; species Calliopsis andreniformis. The sequence goes on along the minus strand of NW_027480845.1, from coordinate 4,068 downwards.
CAATTCTGAATCCAAAATCCTGAATCCTCAATCTTCTGACCTCAGTCCTCAACAATCTGTTGTCAATCCTCAATCCTCAATAGAATATCCTCAATTCATAGTTTTCAATACTCAATACTCAATCTGCAATCTTCAAACCTCTATCCACAAACATCAATTCTCATCACTCAACACTCAACACTCAGTCCTCAATGTTCAATCCTCAATCCTCAATTCCCAATCTTCAATCCTCAATACTGAATCTACAATCCTCAATCCTCAATCCACAATCGTCAGCCCTCAAAACCTCAATTCTGAATCCTCAATCCTGAGTCCTCAATCTTCGGCCCTCAGTCCTCAACAATCAATTGCCAATCCTCAATCCTCAATAGAATATCCTCAATTCACAGCTTTCAATACTCAATACTCAAACTGCAATCTTCAAACCTCTATCCACAAACATCAATACTCATCACTCAACCCTCAACACTCAGTCCTCAACGTTCAATCCTCAATCCTCAATCCTCAATCCTCAATCGTCAATCTTCAATCCTCAATACTCAATCCTCAATCCTCAATCCTCAATCCTCAATCCTCAATCCTCATTCTTCAATCCTCAGTACCCAAACCTGAATCTTCAATCCTCAATCCTCAATCCTCAATCCTCAATCCTCAACCCTCATTCTTCAATCCTCAATACCCAATCCTCTATCTTCAATCCTCAATCCTCAATCCCCAATTCTCAATCCTCAATCCTCAGTCCTCAGTCCTCAAACCTCAATCCTCAACACTCAGCCCTCATCGTCAATCCTCAATCCTCAATCCTCAATCCTCAATCCTTAACCTTCAATCCTCAATACTCAATCTTCAATCCTCAATCATCAATTCTCAACCCTCAATCCTCAATCCTCAATCCTCAGTCCTCAATTCTCAATCCTCATTCTACAATCCTCAATACTCAATCTTGAATCATCAATCGTCAACTCTCAATCCTCACTACCCAATCCTCAATCTTCAATCCTCAATCCTCAATCCTCAATTCTCAATCCTCTATCTTCAATCCTAAATACTAAATCTTCAATCCTCAACCCTCAATCCTCAATCCTCAATCCTCAATCCTCATTCTACAATCCTCAATACTCAATCTTGAATCATCAATCGTCAACTCTCAATCCTCAATCCTCAATCCTCAATCGTCACTCCTCAATCACCAATCCTCAATCTTCAATCCTCAATCCTCAATCCTCAGTCCTCAATCCTCAATCCTCAATCGTCAGTCTTCAATCCTCAATACCCAATCTTCAATCCTCAATCCTCAAACCTCAATCCTCAATCCTCATTCTTCAATCCTCAATACCCAATACTCAATCTTCAATCCTCAATACTCAATCCTCATTTCTCAATGCTCTATCATCAGTCCTCAGTCCTCAATCCTCAATCCTCAATCTTCAATCCTCAATCCTCAACCCTCAGTCCTCATTATCAGTTCTCAATTCTCAATCCTCAATCCTCAGTCCTCAATCCTCAGTCCTCAATGATCAATCCTCAATCCTCAATTTTCAATCCTCAATACTCAATCTTCAATCCTCAATCCTCAATCCTCAATCGTCAATCTTCAGTCCTCAATACTCAATCCTCAATCCTTAATCTTCAATCGTCAATACTCATTCCTCAATCCTCAATCCTCAACCCACAACCCTGAATTTTCATTCCTCAATCCTCAATCCTCAATCCTCAATCCTCAATCCTCATTCTTCAATCCTCAATACCCAATCCTCAATCTTCAATCCTCAATCCTCAATCCTCAATTCTCAATCCTCAATCCTCAATCATCAATCCTCAACCTTCAATACTCATTTCTCAATCCTCAATCTTCAATCCTCAATACTCAACCATCAATCCTCAGTTCTCAACACTCAATAGAATATCCTGAATTCTCAGGATTCAATACTCAAACCTCAATCCTCAACCCTCAGCCCTCACCCTCCGTCCTCAATCCTCAATCCTCAATCCTCATTCTTGAGTCCCCGATACTCAATTTTCAATCCTCAATCCTCAATCCTCAATCCTCAATCCTCAATCCTCAGTCATCAATACTCAATCCTCAATACTCAATCCCCAATCCTCAATCCTCAATCCTCAATACTCAATCCTCAATCCTCAATCCTCATTCCTCAAACCTCAATCCACAACCCTCAGTCCTCATCCTCAATTCTCAATTCTCAATCCTCAATCCTCAATCCTCAATCTTCAATCCTTAATAATCAATTTTTAATCCTCAATCCTCAATACGCAGTCATCAATCCTCAATCTTCAATACTCAATCCTCAGTCCTCAATCCTCTATCCAACAATCCTCATCCCTCAGTCCTCATTATCAGTTCTCAATACTCAATCTTCAATCCTCAACACTCAATCCTCTATCCTCAATCCTCAATCCTCATTCTTCAATCCTCACTACCCAATCCTCAATCTTCAACCCTCAATGCTCAATCCTCAATTCTCAATCCTCTATCTGCAATCCTAAATACTAAATCTTCAATCCTCAATCCTCAATCCTCAATCCTCAATCCTCAATCCTCATTCTACAATCCTCAATACTCAATCTTGTATCGTCAATCGTCAACTCTCAATCCTCAATCCTCAATCCTCAATCATCACTCCTCAATCCCCAATCCTCAATCTTCAATCCTCAATCCTCAATCCTCAATCCTCAATCTTCAATCCTCAATCCTCAATCCTCAATACTCAATCTTCAATCCTCAATCCTCAAACCTCAATCCTCAATCCTCATTCTTCGATCCTCAATGCCCAATACTCAATCTTCAATCCTCAATCCTCAATCCTCATTTCTCAATGCTCTATCCTCAGTCCTCAGTCCTCAAACCTCAATTCTGAATCCTCAATCCTGAATCCTCAATCTTCAGACCTCAGTCCTCAACAATCTGTTGTCAATCCTCAATCCTCAATAGAATATCCTCAATTCAAAGTTTTCAATAGTCAATACTCAATCTGCAATCTTCAAACCTCTATCCACAAACATCAATTCTCATCACTCAACACTCAATCCTCAGTCCTCAATCATCGATCCTCAATCTTCAATACTCAATCCTCAATCCTCAATCCTCAATCCTCATTCCTCAATCATCAGTCCTCAATCTTCAACACTCAATCCTCAATCCTCAATCGTCAGTCTTCTATCCTCAATACTCAATCTTCAATCCTAAACACTCAATCCTCTATCCTCAATCCTCAATCCTCATTCTTCAATCCTCAATACCCAATCCTCAATCTTCAATCCTCAATCCTCAATCCTCAGTCCTCAATCCTCAATCCTCAATCGTCAGTCTTCAATCCTCAATACTCAATCTTCAATCCTCAATCCTCAAACCTCAATCCTCAATCCTCATTCTTCGATCCTCAATACCCAATACTCAATCTTCAATCCTCAATCCTCAATCCTCATTTCTCAATGCTCTATCCTCAGTCCTCAGTCCTCAAACCTCAATCCTGAACCGTCAGCCCCCATCCTCAATCGTGAATACTCAATCTTCAATCCTCAATCCTCAATCCTCAATACTCAATCTTCAATCCTCAATCCTTAGTCCTCAAACCTCAATTCTGAATCCAAAATCCTGAATCCTCAATCTTCTGACCTCAGTCCTCAACAATCTGTTGTCAATCCTCAATCCTCAATAGAATATCCTCAATTCATAGTTTTCAATACTCAATACTCAATCTGCAATCTTCAAACCTCTATCCACAAACATCAATTCTCATCACTCAACACTCAACACTCAGTCCTCAATGTTCAATCCTCAATCCTCAATTCCCAATCTTCAATCCTCAATACTGAATCTACAATCCTCAATCCTCAATCCACAATCGTCAGCCCTCAAAACCTCAATTCTGAATCCTCAATCCTGAGTCCTCAATCTTCGGCCCTCAGTCCTCAACAATCAATTGCCAATCCTCAATCCTCAATAGAATATCCTCAATTCACAGCTTTCAATACTCAATACTCAAACTGCAATCTTCAAACCTCTATCCACAAACATCAATACTCATCACTCAACCCTCAACACTCAGT